>NW_021604639.1:2849672-3019861 GCF_004785775.1 Grammomys surdaster | reverse complement strand
GCCTGCCTCTGCCTCCCAAGTGCTGGGATTAAAGGCGTGCGCCACCACCGCCCGGCCACTAATTTCTTAGTTATAGTTTTAAACCTTCAGTGAACCTGTGGAGCTAGACAGGTGATGGATGTTTAGTCAGATAATTACTCCTAATGGATATGCATGTAAACATTCTCTGTTGTAAACTTCTATTTCAATTTATGATTTGAATTTTGGTGTGAACTTGTGATGAACTTTGTAACATGTGATCAGGTGCTCTGAATGATGTATAAGACAAAGGGACGTTCCTTAGCGACTCGCTTCTCTGTCTCTCATTCTCACTTACCTCCCTTTCTCTCTCCCACTCTTTCTGGCTCTCCCCTCCTCTCCCCTCTCCTCCCCTCCTCTCCCCTCCCCTCCTCTCCCCTCCTCTCCCCCTTCCCTCCGTTCCCCTCCCCTTCTCTCCTCTCCTTCTTCTTTCTTCCCTGCTTAGAATTTCCCCACTTAGAATTTTTCCTTTGTTAGAATTTTTTCCTTTTCCTCACTTAGGACCTTCCCACTTTTCCCCTTAGATAGCTTTCATAGGAAACTTGTTATACTTAGTAATAAACTATAATAACTTTTCTAAGTGTCTTTTCTTCCTGCGACCTCAAACTAACAGACCTAAGTTAGAGCCTGGCAGTGCCTGCAGAGAGTGTACTAGGGATATTTGCCTAATTCTCTGCAGTCCCTGGGCGGAGGTGCTAGTGGCCAGAAACTGCAGTTTCTGGCCTCAGAGGATCAAACAGATTGCAGGTCAGCTACAGTAGACTAGTAAGTAAACTTTAGCAACAGTAACGTAGAGAAGTAAACCCTATTAGACAGCAACCTTAAATATCTCATAAAGCCCAAGGCTTTACCCCGAATGTCATAAGACCAAGTCTTAACCCCGCCGACGCTCTTCCAATTCCTATCCCCCTCGGCTGCCTCAAGAAGAACCGACTGACTGGTGGTGAAGAAAGAAGGCCACCCCCTCCTCCCATTAAGCCGGGGCTGGCTCCCAGCATGTAATGTCAATTTAAGTATCACATGTATTGTAAGCATTGAAAATACAACTAGCATGCAGGTCATAAATGGATGCTAATGTGAACTTGAATTGTGCTTTCTTTCTTCCTAAAGTTCTGTAAAACCTTTTTGTGCTTTCAACTGATTAGTCACTTTTTTTTGGTCACATATTTTGTTTTTTTGGAGACAAGATCTCATGTTACCTATTGTATGTCAACTCTTAAATATTTGTGCCTTCACTTTGTGTCCCCAGTGGTTGGATAAAAGGTGTATGTCACTATGCTCAGCTCCAGCATGAAATGGATGATTTTCTTGATACCACTTACTAATGTTAAATCAAGATCAGGTTAACAATTTAAATAAACCTTTAACCTCTAAGGAAATAGAAGCAGTCATTAAGAAAGCCAGGGCCAGATGGTTTTAGTGAAGAATTCCACCAGACTTTCAAAGAAGAGATAATACCAATTCTCCTCAAACTATTCCAGAAAATAGAAACAGAAGGAACATTGCCAAACTCATTCTATGAGATTACAGTCACCCTGATACCTAAAACACACAAAGACTCAACAAACAAAGAGAATTTCAGACCAATTTCTCTCATGAACACTGATGCTAAAATATTCAGGAAAATACTTGCAAACTGAATCCATGGACATATCAAAAACATCATCCTCTATGATCATCCCAGGGATGTAAGTATGGTTCAACATAGGAAAATTTATTAATGTAACCCACCATATAAGCAAGCCAATAGCCAAAGCCAAATTAAATGTAGAGAAACTTAAAGCAATTACACTAAAATCAGGGATAACACAAGGCTGTCCATTCTCTCCATATCTATTCAATATAGTACGTGAAATTTTAGCTAGAGCAATAAGACAACTAAATGAGATCAAAGGGATGCAATTTGGAAAGGAAGATGTAAAGATGTAGCTATTTGCAGATGATATGATAGTATACATAAGTGACCCCAAAGTTTCTACCAGAGAACTGCTACAGCCAGTAAACACTTTCAGCAGAAGTGGCTGGATACAAAATTAATGACAACAACAATGAAAATCAGTAGCCTTTCTTTGTAAAACCAATAGATGAACTGAGAAAGAAATTAGGGGAAAATATGTTTCACAATAGCCACAAATAATTTAAAACATCTTGGTGTAACTCTAACCAAGCAAATGAAAGACCTCTCTTAGAACATCAAGTCTCTGAAGAAAGAAATTGAAGAAGATCTCAGAAGATGGAAAGATCGCCCATGCTCATGGATTGGTAAGACTAACATAGTAAAAAATGGCCATCTTAACAAAAGCAATCTACAGATTCAATGCAATTCCCATCAAAATTCCAACACAATTTTTACAAACCTTAAAAGGACAACACTCAACTTCATGTGGAAAAACAAAAGACCCAGGATAGCTAAAACAATCCTGTACAATAAAAGAAGGTATCACCATCACTAGTCTCAAACCTGTACTACAGAGCAATAGGAATAAAAATCTCATGGTATTGGCATAAAAACAGACAGGTTATTCAATGGAACTGCATCGAAAACCCAGAAGTAAACTCACACACCTATGGATACTTGATTTTTGACAAAGAAGCCAAAACTATACAATGGAACAAAGAAAGCATCTTCAACAAATGGTGCTGGTCTAACTGGATGTAGAAAAATTCGAATAAATTTATATTTATCATCCTGCACGAAACTCAAAGTAGATCAAAGACCTCAACATAAAGCCAGATATTCTAAATCTGATATAAGAGAAAGTAGGGAGCTGCCTTGAACACATTGTCACAAGAGAAAACGTCCTGAACACAACACCAATAGCTCAGGCACTAAGATCAACAAATAAATGGGACCTCATGAAACTGAAAAGCTTTTGTGAGGCAAAGTACACTATCAATAGGACAAAACAGCAGCCTACAGGATGGGAAAAGATCTTAACCAACCCTACATCTGACAAAGCTAATATCCAAATATATAAAGAACTCAAAAAATGAAACATAAACAAACCAAATAACCCAATTAAAAATGGGGTACAGAGCTAAATGGAGAATTCTCCATTTAGGAATCTCTAATAGCTGGGAAATGCAAATCAAAATGACTCTGAGATTCCATGCTATACCTGTTAGAATGGCTAAGAACCGAAGCTCAAGCAACAGCTCATGCTGGTGAGGATATGGAACAAGGGGAACACTCATCCATTGCTGGTGGGAGTACAAACTTATACAACCACTTTGCTAACCAATTTGTGGGTTTCTCAGAAAATTGAGAATAGTTCTACCTTAAGGTGCAGCTATACCATTGCTGGGTATATACCCAAATGATGCTCCACCATACCACAGGGACATTTGCTCACCTATGTTCACAGCAGCTTCATTCATAATAGCCAGAACCTGGAAACAACCTCGATTTACCTCAGCTGAAGAGCTGAAGAATTTTTTTTTTTAGACAGTTTCTTATATAGGCCAGACTGGCCTTAAGCTTAATTACTTTTTTGGGGATGGCAGTTTTCTTATTTCTAAATTAAATTACAATATTATCACAATTTATTCTTTTTTTCTTTTCTTTTTCTTTTTTCTTTTTTTGGATGCTTGATTAACTTTTGAGAAATTGGCAATTGTTTTCCATGAAATGAGCTTCTGTTTGTTTTGAGTCAGGGCTTCACTCTGCGTCTCAAGCTGGGTTTGATCTGAAGTTCCAAATAAACCAATATATACTATTTTTTAAAACAGCAGAGATAGGCTGAAGAAGTGGCACAGAGGTTAAGAGCACTTGCTGCTCCTGTAGAAGATAGGAGTTTGGTTTCTACCACAATGTCAGATGGGTCACAACTACCTGTTAACTCCAGCTCCAGGGGATGCAGTGCCCTCTTCTGGCTTCCATGAGCATCTGCACTCATGTGCATATACCACTTGTGGACACAAATAAACATAATTAAAAATAAAATATCTTAGGGCTGAGGAGATGTTTCAGAAGAGCACTTTGCTGCCTCTTGTAGAGGACCTGGGTTCAGATCCCAGCACCCACATGCAGCTCACAGCTTACAGTTATCCATTATTCCAGTTACAAAGGAACTGGTGATATCATCTGGCCTCAGAGAGCATCAAGTATGCGTGCAGTGCACTATACAGAGGCTAAATATGCCTACACATTGTATTGCCCACGAGGATTGTTTCATAGCTCTAAAATCAGAAAATGTAAATTTTAGTCAAGTCCCTTAATTATAATTGTAGATTTTTTTTCAATTCTACTATGAAAATGTTAGGAGTAAAGAAATGTTTGTAAATATTTGGAGGGGAACAGAACCAAGAATCGAGGAAGAGAGATGGAAATGGCTCCCTTTACTCAGTTCTGGGATGTGGAGCCAGGCCATGGAGTTTGGATTGGTAAGACCAAGAACCAGCAGAGGATACAGAGAGAAGAAAGGACAAGGGAAGGATGAAGAGTAGGTTCACAGAATAGAGGAGAATTGATAGGCAGTTAACACCATATTCAGGAGTGAGATACTCACATGGTAAAGGTGCTATCCAACCTGACAACCTAAGTTTGATCTCCTAAAATCTACATGGTGCAAAATGAAAACTAATTTAATTCCAGTATGTTGTCCTCTTGTCCCATGGCATGCGTGTGTACATGTGCATACACAGGAACACACAGGCACCCATGAGCGCTCTCTCTCTCTCTCTCCCTCCCTCTCTCTCTCTCCCTCCCTCCCTCCCTCCCTCCCTCCCTCTCTCTCTCTCTCTCTCTCTCTCTCTCTCTCTCTCACACACACACACACACACACACAAACAAATAAAAAATACTAACATCGTGTCATATTTACAGGAAGTAGTGGGACTAGAACTCAGGTTGTGCTAAGCAAGAGCAGCAGGTGGGCTGTGGACAAGAACCATCTGCAGAAAATTTGCAAAAACATGTAAAACAATTCTGTTTCTTTCCATATTTTACCTGAAACCTGAAACAGCTTTTTAGACAAACTTTTCTACCAGCCTGTTTTTCTGGGTACTCAGTTCATGATAGATTAGAAAGAGCAAATGAAAAAGGCTACCATGCTAGATACAGGAAGTAACCCTCCTAGATACAGGAAGTAACCCTGCTAGATACAGGAAGTAACCCCACTGTCGAAGTTAGAAGAAATAAGAGAACTACTGAATTTGACACATAGATAAAAAGACAAGGATTTAGATAAACTTAATACAAGATAAAAAGTTTTACATCTAAATAGCAGGTCTAAATTTGAGATCCAACTTTTAATTTTAAATGTTTTTATAAGAAGAGAGAAAGTGTAATTTTCTTTTTTTCATGATTAAATCCTTTTATTTCTTTTTTTTCTTTTTTTTTAATTTATTTTTTCTCAAATCATAATTCATTCACACAGGGGTTATAAACACAGAAAGGCAGGATGTGGGGAAGGGAATGATACTGGAGTGTGGGTGATCAGGGGGAATACAGATATCATCTGAACTGGGTATTGGCTGGGTGAAGGTTCAGAGGACAAGTCACTATGACTCTGCCTATGACTCGCTTGTCCTTATCTAAGTTGGTATTGTCTGCCCAGGCTACCTATTTACAAGGTCTATGACTGCTCAGGCTTGGAAATTTCCACAAAAGCTGCCTGTTTACAATAGCTTATAGCCATCTGTTTCAATGTTTTTCCACTGAGACCCAAGACTTGGTGTTAGTATACATATATGACAGGCCTATTGCTGATTTTAGGCCTATGACTGATTTTAGGCCTTCAGTGGGTAAGCAGGGCTGCCCCTGACATCTCCTCCCTTCTCTAAGTATAGAAGGGCTGTGGCAATTCTAAACTTTCGAAGGCGGGGATAGAGGCCTGACCTCCAGTATTTGAAGGGGACCTTGTAATGGCTGCAGTCCCCCTGTCATTGTCCAGTGAGGCATGAGAGCCATACCCGTCCCAATGTCTTTTTCCTGGAGAGGGGATACTTTTGACATCAACCCCTATGCAGTCAGGCTTGTCCCTCAGGGAACCCAGATAGATATTTTTATCTTTTATTGATATTCCCTTGCAGTGCTTAGCCTCGAAGCCTAAGCAAGAATTCAGATCACCTGACCGGGGGGTGGGGAGGGTTCTGGGTGGCCCCTCTCTGCCTGGTCTAGGGGCAGAAGTCCCCCCTTTTAGGTTGGGTGGAGATGGGTTTTGGAAACACCCTGTATAAAGTAACAACCTCATCTTGAGTCTTGTGGTCCTCCATAGCTAACTTATGATAATGTATCTGAGTAGGTGTTGCTACCAAATTATTTATCTGTTGTATCACAGAGTTAGTCCGCCTATTTGAGAGCCAGGGACCAGCAGAAAAAAGCAAAAAGAACCCAAATAATGGTCCCAAGATGGGAGAAGATAGGGTTGACAACCTTGGAGAGGCTGAAAACCAATTCTTGTACCAGCATTCATCTGTCTCTTTCTCTCTCTGATTTTTCTCAGGGCCTTCACTACCTGTTTCATGCTCTCTTTAACCCTCCTTGTCTTGTCTATGTAAAGGCAACCTTCTTCTTTAAGGACTGTACACAGTCAAGAGCTGTACACAGCCTTTTCTATTGTAATAGAGTAAATCAAGTCCAATAAGGATCTTTGCGATTTTAGGAGGTCTCTTCAGACAGCGAAACAAGGGATTTCTTCAGATTAGTGATGTTAATCTCTAGCTGTTTGATGTTCTTGTCAGTGGCCCTTCAAAGGTCTGAGTAGTATAAGTTCGGAGGCCAACATCTGGATTAGAACTTCTAACAGAAGACATCATGGGTGATTCATTTTTACCTGGGATGCTGCCTGAGTTAAAGCTCCTGGGAGTCCATCTTTCTCTCGGTTTTCTGGGGTTGGGTGCTGAGCTGCCGCCTGTGACCTGCTCTATGCTCGGGCCCAGACCGAAGAGTGTAATTTTCATCAGACTTTCATGAAAAGTTTTTTTTAAAACACATTTGGAAACTAAAAGAGATAAGAAACCTCATGTATTGAAAATTTTATGTGGTCTAGTTCATGTTTGTTTGTATAAGTGTAGGGCAAAGCAGAAAGCATTGCCAAAGGTAAGGGACAATGTGTAGATGTTACTGAGAATCCTTTGATATACTCTGGGTGTTTTGTTTTCCCTTCAGGTGTTTTGTTATGTCCAAAGGAAACTCTAGTTCCTCAAACTCCAAACGGCAGTCCAATGAGCTAAACCTGGACTATAAGAGGATTTATTATGGCAGTTAGATAAAAAACAGCACTCCTCAGGAACTTGTGAAGTGAAACTAGCCTCCATCTACTAAAAGGAGTCATTTCCTTATCTCTGGCAGAAGGGACATATAAGATATTATATATCAGAGTTTACACTGGCCTCTAAGGCTCCCTCAGAATCGTAAGTACTGTATCAGTGTCATAGGACTTTGAAATGTCCCTAGCCCTTCTCACCTCAACCCCTACCCTGCAGCTAATGGGCTTCCCTCTTCCAGCTACTCATGCTTCCTAAAATCCTGCTTTTCACCTCTCTTTCTGTCTCTCTCTATCTCTGTCTCTCTGTCTCTGATTTGTTCCTGCTTTTCTCACTGTTTCCTCTATTCTCCATTCCCTGCTATTCTTCCCTCTCTCACAGATAGCCCAGGTCACATCAGTCTGCTGGCTGTGTTCAGTCTACTTTCTTTCTCTCAGTTTCAGTCTCTTTCTTTCAGGGAGAAAAGTTTTGTTTCATAAAACCCAAATTCAAATAAACAAACAAAACCAAAAGCAAAAAACCAATGCTTACTTCAGAACCCATATAGTCAGCTCAAAGCTCTGCAACTTTAGCTCCAGGGAATCCAGTGCCTTGTGGCCTCTGTAGGCAGCTGCACTCACATACATATACACCCCTCACCCCCTACAATTAAAAGATAAAAATAAATCTTAAAAATAAAATAGGAGCTGGAGAGAATAGAGACTCAGCGGTTAAAAGCACTGATTGTTATTTCATGGGAGACTTCAACACCCCACTCTCAGCAGTGGACAGATTATGGAAACAGAAACTAAACAGAGACAGTAAAACCAACAGAAGTTATGAACCAAATATACTTAACAGATATCTATAGAACATTTCATCCTAAAACAAAAGAATATATCGTCTTCTCAGCGTGTCATGATACCTTCTCCAAAAAATTGACCATATAATTGGCCACAAAACAGGCCTCAACAAATAAAAGAAGATTGAAATAATCCCATGTATCCTATCAGACCACTACGAACTAAGGCTGGTCATCAATAACAACAAAACAACAGAAAGCCTGCATATACATGGAAGCTGAATAATGCTCTCCTCAATGATAACTTGGTCAAGGAAGAAATAAAGACTTTTTAGAATTCAATGAAAATGAAGGCACAACATACCCAAACTTATGAGACACAATGAAAGTGGTGTTAAGAGGAAAACTCATAGCTCTGAGTGCCTCCAAAAAAAAAAAAAAAAAAAAAAAAACAAAACAAAAAACAAAAACTGGAGAGAGTGTACACTAGCAACTTAACATCATATCTGAAAGCTCTAGAACAAAAAGAAAAAAATACACCCAAATGGAGTAGACATCAGGAAATAATCAAACTCAGAACTGAAATCAACCAAGTAGACAAAGAGAACTATATAAATAATCAGCTAGAGGGCACAGAGACAGTATCCAAATTAACAAAATCAGAAATGAAAAAGGAGACATAACAACAGAAACCGAGGAAATCCAAAAAAATCATCAGATCCTAATACAAAAGCATATACTCAACAAAACTGGAAAATCTGGATGAAATGGACAATTTTCTAGACAGATAACAGGCATCAAAGTTCAATCAGGATCAGATAAACTAAACAGTCCCATAAGCCCTAAAGAAATAGAAGCAGCCATTAAAAGTTTCCCAACCACTCCACCTAGTCCTTCTTGCTGGTGCAGACTTATAGCCCGTCTGCTCCCAGGAAGACACCATATTCTGACCCAGCCCAGAGGATCTGCTGCACACAGAGCAGTTGACCCACAGAGGATCTGCTTCACTCAGAGCAATAGAGGATCCACTGCGCCCAGAGCAGTTGACTCCTAGCTTGTCTGCTTCTGTGAAGGCACCACCCTGACCCATTGGCATGGATTCCTTCCTTTCTAAGCCGGTGTACTGAGAAGACTTTGGGTACTACCTCCTCAACCAATCTCACAATATCCAGAGGAAGCTGGACTTCCAGGAGATCTAACACCCCCAAGATCATAGAGGAAGCTGGGCTCCCAGGAGCTCTAACGCACCCAGGATCATAGGATTACAGGATCACAGAGGCAGCCTGACTCCCAGGAGCTCTGACACAGAGGATCACTGGATCACAAAGACAACTAGACTCTGAGGAGCTCTGACAAAACCAAAAAAACAGGAGGAACAGGCTCCAGTCAGAGACGATGAGTGTAGGTAGCACTACAGATAACCAGATGACAAAAGGCAAGCACAAGAATGTAAGCAACAAAAACCAAGGATCATCAGAACCCAATTCTCCCACCATAGCAAGTCCTGGACACCCCACCGCACCAGAAATGCAAGATTCAGATTTAAAATCACTTCTCATGATCATGATTGAGGACTTTAAGAAGGACATAACTAATTCCTGTAAAGAAATACAGGAGAACACAGGTAAACAGGTAGAAGCCCTTAAAGAGGAAACACAAAAATCCCCTAAAGAATTATAGGAAAACACAACCAAACAGTTGAAGGACTGGAATGAAACCATCCAGGATCTAAAAATGGAAGTAGTAGCAATAAACAAATCACAAAGGGAGACTACCCTTGAGATAGAAAACCTAGGAAAGATATCAGGAGTCACTGATGCAAGCATCACCAACAGAATAAAAGAGATAGTAGAGAGGATCTCAGGTACAGCAGATATCATAGAAAACATTGACATAGCTGTCAAAGATAAGGCAAAATGCAAAAAGCTTCTTACCCAAAATATCCAGAAAATCCAGGACACAATGAGAAGATCAAACCTAAGGATAATAGGTATAGAAGAGAGTAAAGATTCCAAACTTAAAGGGCCAGTAAATATCTTCAACAGAATTATAAGAAAACTTCCCTAACCTAAAGAAAGAGATACCTATGAAAATACAAGAAGCCTACAGAACTCCAAATAGACTAGACCTGAAAAGAAATTATTCCCATCACATAATAATCAAAACACTAAATGCACAAAACAAAGAAAGAATATTAAGAGCAGTAAGGGAAAAGGGTCAAGTAACTTATAAAGGCAGACCTATCAGAGTTACACCAGACTTCTCACCAGAGACTATGAAAGCCAGAAGATCCTGGACAGATATCATATAGACCCTAAGACAACAAATATGCCAGACCAGGCTGCTATACCCTGCAAAGCTCTCAATTACCATGCATGGAGAAACCAAGATATTCCATGACAAAACCAAATTTACACAATATCTTTCCACAAATCCAGCACTACATAGGATAATAAATGGAAAACTCCAACACAAGGAGGAAAACTACACCCTAGATAAGGCAAGAAAGTAATCTTCCAACAAACCCAAAAGAAGATAGCCACACAAACATAATTCCACCTCTAATAACAAAAATAACAGGAAGCAACATTCACTTTTCCTTAATATCTCTTAAAATAAATTCCCCAATAAAAAGACATAGACTAATGGACTGGATACATAAACAGGATCCAGCATTTTGCTGCATACAGGAAACATACCTCAGTGACAAAGACAGACACTTCCTCAGAATAAAAGGATGGAAAACAATTTTCCAAGCAAATGGTCCTCAAGAAACAAGGTGGAGTAGCCATTCTAATATCAAATGAAATCGACTTTCAATCAAATGTTATCAAAAAAGATAAGGAAGGCCCTTCCGCCCCTGCCTGGTCCTCTGGGCTGGAGCAGACACAGAGTCGGTCTGCTCCTGTCCTGTGGAGAAACTGAATCCTGAGTCATCCAGGAGCCACTGCACTCAGAGCAGCTGGTAAGAACTCCATCTCACTCCCTAAACCCCAGAGATACATCGGGGAGCCAGGGACATCCAGGGCACAGCAGCTACCCAAACCCCGCCCCTCCGGAATTCCACTTCCCTTCTGCCCCTGCCTGGTCCTCTGGGCTGGAGCAGACACAGAGTCGGTCTGCTCCTGTCCTGTTGAGAAACTGAATCCTGAGTCATCGAGGAGCCACTGCACTCAGAGCAGAAGGATTTCCAGATCCAAGAGGTGGCCTGAGTCCCAGGAGTTCTTCCACCCAGGAGATTAGGAGCATAAGACCACAGAGACCTCTGGACTCTGAGGAGCTCTGCAATAAGCAAGATAACTGGAAATACAGACTCCAGTTTTACACAGTGAGGGCAGGTACCACTAGAGTTAACCAGATGGCGAAAGGCAAGCGCAAGAACATAAGCAATGGAAACCAAAGTTTCTTGGCATCATCAGTGCCAAGTTCTCCCAATATAGCAAGCCCTGAACACCCCATCACACCTGAAAAGCAGGATTCAGAATTAAAATCACTTAACATGATGATGATAGAGGATTATAAGAAGGAATCAAGTAACTTCCTTAAAGAAATACAGGAGAGTACAAGTAAACAGATAGAAGCCCTTAAAGAGGAATCACAGAAATCCCTTAAAGAAATGGAAGAAAAGACAAAGAAGTAATTAAACAAAAACATTCAGGATCTGAAACTAGAAATAGAAACAATAAAGAAAGTTCAAAGGGAGACAACCATGGAGATAGAAAACCTAAGAAAGAGATCAGGAGTCATAGATGCAAGCATCACCAACCGAATACAAGAGATAGAAGAGAGAATCTCAAATGCAGAAGATACGGTGGAAAATATTGACACAGTTGTCAAAGAAAATGCAAAATGCAAAAAACTCCTAACTCAAAACATCCAGGAAATCCAGGACACAATGAGAAGACCAAACCTAAGGATAATAGGTATAGATGAGAATGAAGATTCCCAACTTAAAGGGCCAGTAAATATCTTCAACAAAATTATTGAGGAAAACTTCCCTAACCTAAAGAACAAGATGCCCATAAACATACAAGAAGCCTACAGAACACCAAATAGACTAGACCAGAAAAGAAATACCTCCCATCACATAATAATCAAAACATCAGATGCACAAAACAAAGAAAAAATACTAAAAGCAGTAAGGGAAAAAGGTCAAGTAACATATAAAGGCAGACCTATAAGAATTACACCAGACTTCTCACCAGAGACTATAAAAGCCAGAAGAGCCTGGACTGACATCATACAGACACTAAGAGAACACAATTGCCAGCCCAGATTACTATACCCAGCAAAACTCTCAATCACTATAGATGGTGAAACCAAGATATTCCATGACAAAACCAAATTTGCACAATATCTTCCCACAAACCCAGCACTTCAAAGGATAATTGATGGAAAATGCCAACACAAGGAGGGAAACTACAACCTAGAAAAAGCAAGTAAGTAATCTTCCAACAACCCCAAAAGAAGATACAAACATAACTTTACCTCTAATAACAAAAATAACAGGAAGCAACAATCATTTTTCCTTAATATCTCTTAACATCAATGGTCTCAATACCCCAATAAAAAGACGCAGACTATCAGACTGGATACACAAACAAGACCCAGAATTTTGCTGCATACAAGAAACGCACCTCAGTGACAAAGACAGACACTACCTCAGAATAAAAGGGTGGAAAACAATTTTTCAAGCCAATGGTCCCAAGAAACAAGCTGGAGTAGCTATTCTAATATCAAATAAAATCGACTTTCATCCAAAATTAATCAAAAAAGATAAGGAAGGACACTTCATACTCATCAAAGGAAAAATCTACCAAGGTGAACTCTCAATTCTGAACATCTATGCTCCAAATGCAAGGGCACCTACATACATAAAAGAAACTTTACTAAAGCTCAAAACACACATTACACCTCACACAATAATAGTGGGGGATTTCAACACACCACTGTCAGCAATGGACAGATCATGGAAACAGAAACTAAACAGAGACACTTTGAAATTAACAGAAGTTATGAACCAAATGGACTTAACAGACATCTATAGAACATTTCATCCTAAAACAAAAGAATATACCTTTTTCTCAGCACCTCATGGTACCTTCTCCAAAATAGACCATATAATTGGTCACAAAACAAGCCTCTACAGATACAAAAAGATTGAAATAATCCCTTGCATCTTATCAGATCACCACGGATTAAGACTGGTCTTTAATAATGACAAAACCAATGGAAAACCTACGTACACATGGAAACTGAACAACTCTCTACTCAATGATGACTTGGTCAAGGAAGAAATAAAGAAAGAAATAAAAGACTTTTTAGAATTCAATGAAAATGAGGACACATCATACCAAAACTTGTGGGACTCCATGAAGGCAGTGCTAAGAGGAAAGCTCATAGCTCTAAGTGCCTACAAAAAGAAACTGGAAAGAGCACACACTAACAAGTTGACTGTACAACTAAAAGCTCTAGAACAAAAAGAAGCAAATACACCCAGGAGGAGTAGAAGGCAGGAAATAATCAAACTCAGGGCTGAAATCAACCAAATAGAAACAGAAAGAACAATACAAAATATCAATAAAACCAGGAGTTGGTTCTTTGAGAAAATCAACAAGATAGATAAACCCTTAGCCAGATTAACCAGAGGGCACAGAGACAGTATCCAAATTAATAAAATCAGAACTGAAAAGGGAGACATAACAACAGAAACTGAAGAAATTCAAAAAATCATCAGATCCTACTACAAAGGCCTATACTCAACAAAACTGGAAAACCTGGATGAAATGGACAATTTCCTAGACAGATACCAGGTACCGAAGTTAAACCAGGAGCAGATAAACCATCTAAATAGTCCCATAACCCCTCAGGAAATAGCAGCAGTCATCAAAAGCCTCCCCACTAAAAAAAGCCCAGGACCAGATGGTTTTAGTGCTGAATTCTATCAGACCTTCAAGGAAGACCTAATACCAATTCTCTTCAAACTATTCCACAAAATAGAGACAGAAGGAACACTACCCAATTCGTTCTATGAAGCTACAATTACACTCATACCCAAACCCCACAAGGACCCGACAAAGAAAGAGAACTTCAGACCAATCTCCCTTATGAACATCGATGCAAAAATACTCAATAAAATTCTAGCAAACCGAATCCAAGACCACATCAAAACAATCATCCATCATGATCAAGTAGGTTTTATCCCAGGAATGCAGGGATGGTTCAATATTCGGAAATCCATCAATGTAATCCACTATATAAACAAACTTAAAGAAAAAAACCACATGATCATCTCACTAGATGCTGAGAAAGCATTTGACAAAATTCAACATCCCTTCATGATAAAAGTCTTGGAAAGATCAGGAATTCAAGGCCCCTACCTAAACATAGTAAAAGCAATTCACAGCAAACCAGTAGCCAACATCAAGCTAAATGGAGAGAAACTTGAAGCAATCCCACTAAGATCAGGGACTAGACAAGGTTGCCCACTCTCCCCCTACCTATTCAATATAGTACTGGAAGTCTTAGCCAGAGCAATTAGACAGCAAAAAGAAGTCAAAGGGATACAAATAGGAAAGGAAGAAGTCAAAATATCGCTATTTGCAGATGATATGATAGTATACTTAAGTGACCCCCAAACTTCCACCAGAGAACTCCTAAACCTGATAAACAACTTCAGCAAAGTGGCTGGTTATAAAATCAACTCAAACAAATCAGTAGCCTTCCTCTACATGAAAGATAAACAGACTGAAAAAGAAATTAGGGAAATGACACCCTTCACAATAGTTGCAAATAATATAAAATACCTTGGTGTGAATCTAACCAAGCAAGTGAAAGACCTGTATGACAAGAACTTCAAGTCTCTGAAGAAAGAAATTGAAGAAGATCTCAGAAGATGGAAAGATCTCCCATGCTCATGGATTGGCAGGATTAATATAATAAAAATGGCCATCTTGCCAAAAGCAATCTACAGATTCAATGCAATCCCAATTAAAATCCCAACTCAATTCTTCACAGAGTTAGAAAAGGAAATTCTCAAATTCATATGGAATAACAAAAAACCCAGGATAGCGAAAACTATTCTCAACAATAAAAGAACTTCTGGAGGAATCACCATCCCTGACCTCAAGCTGTACTACAGAGCAATAGTGATAAAAACTACCTGGTATTGGTACAGAGACAGGCAGGAAGATCAATGGAATAGAATTGAAGACCCAGAAATGAACCCACACTCCTATGGTCACTTGATCTTTGACAAAGGAGCTAAAACTGTCCAGTGGAAAAAGGACAGCATTTTCAACAAATGGTGCTGGTTCAACTGGAAGACAACATGTAGAAGAATGAAAATTGATCCATTCTTATCCCCTTGTACTAAGCTCAAGTCTAAGTGGATAAAGGACCTCCACATAAAACCAGATACACTGAAACTAATAGAAGAGAAGGTGGGGAAAAGCCTCGAATACTTGGGCACAGGGGAAAAGTTCCTGAACAGAACTCCAATGGCATATGCTCTAAGATCGAGAATTGACAAATGGGACTTCATAAAATTGCAAAGTTTCTGTAAGGCAAAGGACACTGTCAATAGGACAAAACAACAACCAACAAATTGGGAAAAGATCTTTACCAATCCTTCATCTGATAGAGGGCTAATATCCAATATATACAAAGAACTCAAGAAATTAGACTCCAGACAACCAAATTACCCTATTAAAAAATGGGGTATAGAGCTTAACAAAGAATCTTCAACGGAAGAAACTCAAATGGCCGAGAAGCATCTAAAGAAATGTTCAGCATCCTTAGTCGTCAGGGAAATGCAAATCAAAACAACCCTGAGATTCCATCTCACACCAGTCAGAATGGCTAAGATTAAAAACTCAGGTGATAGTAGATGCTCGCGAGGGTGTGGAGAAAGAGGAACACTCCTCCATTGTTGGTGGGACTGCAAGATGGTGCAACCACTTTGGAAATCAGTCTGGCGGTTCCTCAGAAAATTGGACATAGCATTACCCGAGGATCCAGCTATTCCACTCCTAGGCATATACCCAGAAGATGCTCGAACATATAACAAGGACATATGCTCAACTATGTTCATAGCAGCCTTATTTATAATAGCCAGGAGCTGGAAAGAACCCAGATGTCCTTCAACTGAGGAATGGATTCAAAAAATGTGGTATATTTACACAATGGAGTATTACTCAGCTATTAAAAACAATGAATTCGAGAGGTTCCTAGGTAAATGGATGGAACTAGAAATTATCATCCTGAGTGAGGTAAGCCAATCACAAAAGAACACACATGGTATTCACTCACTGATTATTGGATATTAGCCTAGAACCTTGAAATGCCCAAGATGCAACTCACAGGCCATATGAAGCCCATAAAGAAGGAAGACCAAGTGGGGGTGATTCGGTCCTTCTTACAAGGAGCAACAAAATACTCAAGGGAGCAAATATGGAGACAAAGTGAGGGACAGAAACTGAAGGAGGGGCCGTCTCAAGACCACTCCACCTGAGTATCTATCCCATGTGCAGTCACCAAAGGTAGATGCTGATGTGGAAGACAGGAAGTGCATGCTGATAAGAGCCTGATATGGACATCTCCTCAGGCCTTCAAGAGTCAGACATATTCAGAGGCAGATGCTCACAACTAGCCATTGAACTGATCATGGGGTTCTCAATAGAGGAGTTAGAGTGAAGACTGAAGGAGCTGAAAGGATTTAGGGCACCATGAGGAGAGCAACAATACCAACCAACCACAGCTCCCAGGGTCTAAACCACCAGCCTGGGAGCACTTAGGGGGGGATCCAGGGCTTCAGCTGAATATGTAAAAGTGGAGGGCCCTGCTGGGCATAGGTGGAAGAAGAGAACCTTGACCTCATGAAGGCTGGATGCCCCAGGGGGTGGGAATTTTGAGGGTGGGGAGGTGGGAGTGGGGGGGGTAGATAGAGGTTACATAAAAAAAAAAGATAAGGAAGGACACTTTATACTTGTCAAAGGAAAAATCTACCAAGATAAACTCTAAATTCTGAATATCTGTGCTCCAAATGCAAGGGCACCCACATTCATAAAAGAAACTTTACTAAAGCTCAAAGCACACATTACACCTCACAAAATAATAGTAGGAGACTTCAACACCCTACTCTCAGCAATGGGCAGATCATGGAAACAGACACTAAGCAGAGACACAGTGAAACTAAGAGAAGTTATGAAGCAAATGGATTTAACAGATATCTATAGAACATTTCATCCTAAAACAAAAGAATATATACTATTTTCTCAGCACCTCATTGGCACCTTCTCCAAAATTGACTACATAATTGGGCACAAAACAGGCCTCAACATATGCAAGAAGATTGAAATAATCCCATCAGTCCTATCTTATCACCACGGAGTAAGGCTGGTCTTCAATAGCAATAAAAACAAAAGAAAGCTCACGTACACAGGGAAACTGAACAACCTCTCTTCACTGATAACTTAGGGAAGAAATAAAGAAATTAGTGACCTTTTAGAATTTAATGAAAATGAAGGCACATCATACCAAAATTTATGGGACACAATGAAAGCAGAAGAAACCTCACAGCTCTAAGTGCCTACAAAAAGAAACTGGAGAGAGCATACACTAGCAACTTGACAGCACACCTGAAAGCTCTAGAACTAAATGAAGAAAATACAACCAAGAGAAGTAGATGGCAGGAAACAATTGAACTCAGGACTGAAATCAACCAAGTAGAAACAAAAAGATCCATACAAAGAATCAACAAAACCAGGAGCAAGAAAATCAACAAGATAGATAAATCCTTAGCCAGACTAACCAGAGGGCACAGAGACAGTATCCAAATTAATAAAATCAGAACTGAAAAGGGAGACATAACAACAGAAACTGAGGAAATTTAAAAAAATCATCAGACCCTACTACAAAAGCCTATACTGAACAAAACTGGAAAATCTGGTTGAAATGAACAATTTCCTAGACAGATAGCAGATACCAAAGTTAAATCAAGATCAGATACACCACCTAAACAATCCCATAACCCCTAAAGAAATAGCAGCAGTCATTAAAAGTCTCCTCAACAAAAAAGGCCCAGGACCAGATGGTTTTAGTGTAGAATTCTATGAGTCCTTCCAAGAAGACCTAATACCAATTCAATTTCAACTATTCCACAAAATAGAAACAGAAGGAACACTGCCCAATTCATTCTATGAAGCCACAATTATGCTTATACCTAAAACTACACAAAGACCCAACAAAGAGAACTTCAAACCAATCTCCCTTATGAATAGAAATGCAAAAATACTCAATAAAATTCTAGCAAACCAAATCCAAGAACACATCAAAACGATCATCCATCAGGATCAAGTAAGCTTCATCCCAGGAATGCAGGGATGGTTCAATATATGGGAATCTATCAATGTAACCCACTATATAAACAAACTCAAAGGAAAAAAACCACTAGATGCTGAGAAAGTGTTTCAAAATTTAACACCTGTTCATGGTTAAAGTCTTGGAAAGATTAGGAATTCAAGGCCCATATCTAAACATAGTAAAAGCAATATACAGCAAACCAGTAGCCAACATCAAACTAAATGGAGAGAAACTTGAAGCAATCCCACTAAAATAAGGTGTTAGACAAGGCTGCCCACTCTCTCCCTACCTATTCTATAGAGTACTCAAAGTCTTAGCCAGAGCAATTATACAACAAAAGAAGGTCAAAGGGATACAAATTGGAAAGGAAGAAACCAAAATATCACTATTTGCAAATGATATGATAGTATACTTAAGTGATCTCAAAAATTCCACCAGAGAACTCCTAAACCTGATAAACAACTTCACCAAAATGGCTGGATTTAAAATTAACTCAAACAAATAAGTAGCCTTCCTCTACTCAAAGGAGAAACAAGCTGAGAAAAAAATTAGGGAAATGATACTCTTCACATTAGTCACAAATAATATAAAATACCTTAGTGTGAATCTAACCAAGCAAGTGAAAGATCTGTATGACAAGAATTTCAAGCCTCTGAAGAAAGAAATCGAAGAAGATCTCAGAAGATGGAAACATCCTCCATGTTCATGGATTGGCAGGATCAATATAGGAAAAATGGCCATGCTGTCAAGAGCAATCTACAGATTCAATGCACTCCCTATCAAAATTCCAACTCATTTCTTCACAGAGTTAGAAAGAGAAATTCTCAAATTCATTTGGAATAACAAGAAACCCAGGATAGTGAAAACTATGCTCAACAATAAAAGAACTTCTGGGGGAAATCACCATCCCTGACCTCAAGCTGTACTATAGAGCAATAGTGATAAATACTACATGGTATTGGTACAGAGACAGGCATATAGATCAATGAAATATAATTGAAGAGCCAGAAATGAACCCACACACCTATGGTCACTTGATCTTTGACAAATGTGCTGAAACCATCCAGTGGAAAAAGGACAGCATTTTCAACAAATGGTTGCCGATTCAACTGGAGTTCAGCATGTAGAAGAATACAAATCCATCCATTCTTTTTTGTTGTTGTTTCGTTTTTATTTATTTTTTATTGGATATTTTATTTACATTTCAGATGTGATCCCCTTTCCCCATTTTCCCCCACCCAGGAACCCCCTATCCCATCCTTCCTCCTCCTGCTTCTATGAGGATGTGCCCCCACTCACCCTCCCACTCCTACCTCCCTACCCACGAATTCCCCCACTCTGGGGCATCCAGCCTTCACTGGACCAAAGACTTCCTCTCCCCCCAATGCCCAACAATGCCATCCTCCCCTACATATACAGCTGGCGCCATGGGTCTTTCCCTATGTGCTCCCAGGCTGGTGGTTTACACCCTGGGAGCTCTGGTTGGTTGGTATTGTTCTCCCCATGGGGCTGCAAACTCTTTCAGCTCCTTCAGTCTTCTCTCTAACTCCTCCATTGGGAACCCCATGATCAGTTCAATGGTTAGCTGTGAGCATCCGCTGTATATATATCCAACTGTATATTTCAGGCTCAGGTAGATCTCTAAGGAGACAGCTATATCAGGGTCTGTCAGCATGCACTTCCTGGCATCCACATTAACGTCTGTCTTTGGTGACTGCACAAGGGATGGATACCCAGGTGGAGCAGTCTCCGAATGGCCCCTCCTTCAATTTCTGTCCTACACTTTGTCTCAATATTTGCTCCCTTGAGTATTTTCTTACTCCTTCTAAGAAGGACCAAAGCACACACACTTTAGTCTTCCTTATTCATGAGCTTCATATGGTCTGTGAGTTGAATCTTGGATATTGGGAGCTTTTGGGGTAATATCCAATTATCAGTGAGTGCATACCATGTGTGTTCTTTTGTGATTGGGTTACCTCACTCAGGATGATATTTTCTAGTTCCATCCATTTGCCTAAGAATTTCTCAAATTAATTGTTTTTAATAGCTGAGTAATATTCCATTGTGTAATGTACCACATTTTCTGTGTCCATTCCTCTGTTGAAGGACATCTGGGTTCTTTCCAGTTTCTGACTCTTATAAATAAGGCTCCTATGAACATAGTGGAGCACACGTCCTTATTATATGTTGGACCATCTTCTGGGTATATGCTCAGGAGTGGTATAGCTGGTTCCTTAGGTAATTCGATATCCAATTTTCTGAGGAACCACCAGTCTGATTTTCAGAGTTGTTGTACCAGCTTGCAATCCCAACAGCAAAGGAGGAGTGTTCCTCTTTCTTTACATCCTCGCCAGCATTTGCTATCACCTGAGTTAAATCAATCCATTCTTATCTCCTTGTACAAAGCTCAAGTCGAAGTGGATCAAGGACCTCCACATACTGCAACTAATAGAAGAGAAAGTGGGGAAGAGCGTTGAACACATGGACACAGAGGAAAATTTCCTGAACAGAACACCAATGGTTTATGCTCTAAGATCAACAATCAACAAATGGGACCTCATAAAATTGCAAAGCTTCTGTAAGGAAAGGACACTGTCAATAGGACAAAATGGCAACTAACAGATTGGGAAAAGACCTTTATCAACCCTACATCCGATAGAAGGCTAATATCCAATATATACAAGGAACTCAAGAAGTAAGACTCCAGAGAACCAAATAACCCCATTAAAAAATGTGGTACAGAGCTAAACAAAGAATTCTCAACTGAGGAAACTTAAATGGCTGAGAAGCACCTAAAGAAATGCTCAGCATCCTTAGTTATTAGGGAAATGCAAATCAACAACCCTGAGATTCCACCTTACACCAGTCAGAATGGCTAAGATCAGGTGACAGCAGATGCTGGCCAGGCTGTGGATAAAGAGGAATACTTTTCCATTGCTGTTGGGATTGCAAGCTTGTACAACCACTCTGGAAGTCAGTCTGGTGGTTTCTCAGAAAATTCGACATAGTACTACCTGGGGACCTAGTTATATCTCTCCTGGATATATACCCAAAGATGCTCCAACATATAACAAGGACACATGTTTCACTATGTTTGTAGTAGCCTTATTTACAATAGCCAGAAACTAGAAAGAACCCAGATGTCCTTAAACAGAGGAACGGATACAGAAAATGTGATACATTTACACAATTGAGTACTACTCAGCTATTAAAAAAAATGACTTCATGAAATTCTTAGACAAATGGATGGAACTAGGAAATATCACCCTGAGTGAGCTAACCTAGTCACAAAGGAATACACATGGTATACACTCACTTATAAGTGGATATTCTCGTCCAAATGTTTGTAATACCCATGATACAATTCACAGACCACATGAAGCTCAAGAAGAAGGAAGACCAAACTGTTGATGCTTCTGTCCTTCCTAGAAGGGGGAACAAAATACTCAAGGGATGAAATATGGAGACAAAGTGTGGAGCAGAGACTGAAGGAAAAGCCATCCAGAGACTGCCCCACTTGGAGATCCACCCTGTATACAGACACCAAATCCAGACACTATTGTTAATGCCATGAAGTTCTTGCTGATAGGAACCTGATATAGCTGTCTCCTGAGAGTCTCTGCCAGAGCCTGCCAAATACAGAGGTGGATGCTTGCAGCCAAGCATTGGACTGAGCATTGGGTCTCATTTGGAGGAATTACAGAAAGAACTGAAGAAGCAGAAGGGGTTTGAAACCTACAGGAAGAATAACAATAGCAACCGACCTGATGCCCCAGTGCTCCCAGGGACTAAACTACCAACCAGAGTACACATGGAACCAATGGGTTCCATGGCTACAGCCACATATGTAGCAGAGGATGGCCTTGTTGGACATCAATGGGAGGAGAGGCCCTTTGTCCTGGGAAGGCTTGATGCCCCAGTATAGGGGAATGCCAGGGTAGGGAGGTGGGAATGGGTGGGTGGGTAGGGAAGCAACCTCATAGAAGCAGGGGGAGGAAGGATGGATTAGGGGTTTCTGGAGGGGAACCTGGAAAGTGTATAACATCTGACATGTAAATAAATAAAATATCCAATTTCAAAAACATAAATATAATAAAATTTTAAAAATTAACTGTTTGAACTACATTAAGAATTATATGCCTCCCACATATCTAAGTTGAAATGGTGTTAGAAGTGAGTTTGGAAGAGGCTTTTGGAGAGGTGCAATTTTGAGAATCATCAGACACATTTGGTACTTAAAGTCATAAGACAAGATAAAGAGTGAATGTAGAGAGAGATGGTAAAATGGCCCTGAGGACTGAGTCCACAGATATGCTTTAGTTATTTTTCTATTGCTGTGCTAAGATACCATGGCAAGGGCAACCTACAGAATGCACAGTTTATCAAGGCTTACAGTTTTAGAGGGTGAGTCCATGATCATCATGGTTGGAAGCATGGCAGCAAACACATAGGTACGGTGTTGGAGCAGTAGTGTAGCTGAGAGTTTACATACTGAGCTACAAATATAAGACATAGAGAGAGGGGAAAGAGAGAAACACACATAGAGAAAGAGACAGAAAGACAGAGACAAAGAGATAGACACAAAGAGACAGAGAAAGATAGGAGAGAGAGAGAGAGAGAACTAGGAATGGGGGTGGGGCTTTTGAATCCTCAGAACTGACTCCAAGTGGCATATCTCCTCCAACAAGGCCATACCTCCTAATCCTTCTGAAACAGTTCCACCAACTGGGAACCAAATATTTAAATATATGAGCCTATGGGGGACATTCTCATTTAAAGTACTACAAATGCTCAGTGATTTATGGGGTGTCAGGGGATTGTGAGGGATGAAGAACAGCAAAAAGGTATGTGGTGACAATGGCTGAGACAGCAGCTTCCAGTTTTGGTCAGGGAGGTGGTTTAAGATTAACCTTGGGAAGAATGTGTTAGGTGGCGAAGACTGGATTTTTACAGAGTGAAAGTGTGTTCATTCAGGCAGGCAAATCTACTGTATCCCTAGTTTATGAGTGGCTGTGAGGAATAATGTTATAGCACATTCCCTGGGTGGTGGTATGGATACAGTACAGCATTTCTGAGATGAAATGGGCCCAGGGCTGGTGTTTTCCAGGTCCTGGCATTAGCCTCATTTCCTTGTATCTTAAAATACAGGCATATAATCTTTCATGCTCCTAGAATCCTTTGTCCTCATTCATTTTCCAAAAGCTGTGCCACATTCAGTGTTTGATTAAGTAACCATTCATTTAATTAGTCTCTCCCTGTACTGAGTAGACTTTTGCTTGTTTAATTTTTACTGTCACAAACTACTGCTATTCACAGCCTTTCTGTATGTCACTTGGAGTTCTTATAAGAATGTATTCAGTAGACTTTTAGGAGTGGAATTGCCACACCAAAACTGTGTGCATTTTCAATTTTAGTAATAGCAGCAGTATTTCCCCCCACCTCAGGATTCTGTATAAGGTTTGTGATTTTGGCTAAATATACAACTGTGAAAAGCCTTCAATGGGTTCTTTCTTGTGGCAGTTTAAGGGGAAAGTTAGTTGTTGACTTGATGACAAGTGTCACATTGTAGGGTTTCCATCAGTTCAATTACTCCACATTTTCCTTTCATCTTCACATTCAGCAGAATGTGCCCTCTGCTCAAGCTCCATGGTAAAGAATAAAGGGGATAGAAAGCAGGTGTATAAACTTGTTATTGAAAAGACAAGTGTCCACTGAGAAGTCTGAGAACATGAGATTTGCTGACCTGGCAAGAGATGACTTGATGCATCATTTGTGCCCTCAGTGTAGGCTAGTCAGGTATCTGTCCCTTTTCCTTAACTAGAAAGGTCTGGTTAGGAGCTGAGATAGGAGAATTCTTGTGTTTGGTATCCTTCCCACCGGAAAGGCCTCATTTTGTTCAGACAGACAATGAAGTTTAGGTTGGACAATGTCTAGCAGGAATGAATTTTATTTGGAGAGAATGCAATAAGCACAAATGTGTAATGATGAGGTAGCTTAGGGAAGTTAGAATTTAGTAACTTGGCACATGAGAGAACGATATCTCCAGCATCCTCTTTGGCATTCAAAAGAAGCCTATGTACCAATCTTCAAAATTAAGGGACACCTTTGCCATGTGCCACATGACAGACCTTGAACCCTCAGGGCTCATTGTCCCCTCATGTGACCACAGCCCAGCAATAACTCCCTTAGGTTAGCAATGACTTTATGCATTTCTTGTTGTACTTTTTATTAATATATATAATTATGTTTATTAATGAGTATTGTCATACTGTTTTCTTATATGTATATAAAATGTGCTTTAATCATATTTACACATCCAGTGACTTTTCTTTGACTTCCTATACCTTTCTGCTAGTCCCCTTCTTCTTCCAAAATTATTTCCTTTCTACTTTCGGATATTTAAAAATCATATAGATCCCAATAGGGATGTATGTAGGCTTTGGTTTTTCAAAACCTACTTTAATAAGGGTTCTTAAATGCTTCCACCTCCTTTCTAGCCCACTGACCAGAAGTAAGGGAAGGAGACTTATAAGAAAAGGAGGTTGTGGACCTGTTTAGTAGTAGTTCTTTGGGGGCTATACCAGTCTTCCTTGTTGGGATATCAGGAGTCCATTCCAAAACATCAAACATAAATCAGTAGCTAGCAGCAGTCTAGTCAATCAGCAAACACCAAATATGAATGAATATCAGCAACTCAATCCAGAAGAAATCACAAGGCTCCACTGAAACAGCATGAGTTCACAGAAGTGGCAAGAAGCAGCCAGCATACTACAAGAAATTCTTTGGCTTGTTTCTCTCTTTGAAGTCATGACAAGTGAAGATCAGCAATCAGCAAAGGTCACTGAATTGTTACAAGGCGAACCAATACAAGAGCATCATTCACGGTTGGGTCATAAGATTCCAAACATCACATGTTCTTCCATGCTTTCCATGTGTCTGTCTCAGCAAAACATTCTCTTATAAGACAGCTTCCAGAAAAACATTACATGACACAACTGAGTCTCCAAAGAAACCAGAAGTTTCTGCTTCAGATGTGGAGGCAGAGGCAGGCAGATCTCTGTGAGAGAAGGAAAGAAAGCTATGCCATTTAAGCTGGGGTGGAGGTCAGACACATGGCAGCCACAAGGTCTGGAGGGTGACATTAGAGAGATGGATGTCTAAAATGTTGGGGAAACCCAAAGCATTAAAGAAAGCATGTTCAGAAAAGAGAGAGAAGAAAAGGTGAAGTTAATGTTTTTTTAAGTAATTCAGGAAGATGGACATATTTATGAAGCTACATGGCTGGACAGGAAAACTACAGATTGTATTTTTTCTTTTCTTTTTTCTTTTTTTCCCCTTTTTAAAAATTCTTTAATCTTTTTTTTTACAGTCGAGTCTTTTTACTCCTCCTGGTCTGCCCTTTGACTGTTCCTCATCCCATACCTCCTCCCTGCCATCTCCAAGAGGATGTCTCCACCCACAACCCTTACCCCACCAGACCTCCCCACTCCTTGGGGCCTCAAGTCTCTTGAGGGTTAGGTACATCTTCTCCCACTGAGTCCAGACCCAGCAGACCTCTGCTCTATATGTGTTGGGGTCCTCTTATCAGCTGGTGTATGCTGTCTAGTTGGTGGCTCAGTGTCTGAGAGATCTCAGGGGTCCAGGTTAGTTGAGACTGCTGGTCTTCCTCAGCTTCTTCCAGCTTTCCCCTAATTCAACCACACCTAATTCCCTGGCTTCTGTCCATTGGTTGGGTGTAAATATCTGCATATGACTTTTTCAGCTGCTTGTTGGGCCTTTCAGAGGGCAGTCATGCTAGACTCCTGTCTATAAGCACACCATAGTATCAGTAATAGTGTCAGGCCTTGGGGCCTCCCCTCCAGCTGGATCCCAATTTGGACCTGTCACTGGACCTCCTTTCCCTCAAGCTCTTCTCCATTTTTGACACTGCAATTCTTTCAGACAGGAACAATTTTGGGTCAGAGTTTTGACTGTGGCATGGCAACACCATCCCTTCACTTGATGCCCTGTCTTTTTACTGGGGTTGGATTCTACAAGTTTCCCCTCCCCACTGTAGAGTATTTCATCTAAGGTCCCTCCCATTGAATTCTGAGAGTCTCTCACCTCCCAGGTCTCTGGTATATTCTAGAGGGTCCCTCTACCTCTTATCTCCTGAGATTGTCCATTTCCATCTTTCTGCTGGCCCTCGGGATTCTGTCCTGCCCCCCCCCATGTCTGATCACGTTCCCCTCTTCCCCTCCCTGTCCCCTTTCCCACTCAGGTCCCTCCTTCCCTCTCTTGCCCTGAAAAAGACATTTAATAAAACCCTTTTCATTGATTTTTTGTGAATTTCACATCATGAACCTCAATCCCACTCATCTCCCCGTCACTTCATATTCAGCCGTTGCAACCTCCCCCCAAAAGAAGACAACAACAAACACCCCAAATGAAAGCAAAAACAAAAACTGAAAACCAAAAACATCTCACTGTAGAAGCTGAAGTGTGTCATGGTGTGTCACAAACTATACCCTTTTGCCCAGAGAGGTTTATTTGCAAATATCCATTGTAATGAGTCATTGGTCTGGGTCAAATCCTCTGGCTTCTGCTATACCATCATTTCTGCCTCCTTACTGGGACTCCTCTTGGATATCCTGTTCTTGCTCTGTGTCACAGAGATCCATGTATGAAGGACCAGGTCCTTCATACCATCTAGCAGTTCATAGAGAGTGTAGATGTTGGGGGGGGGCAACTTAAAGTCCTGGAAATGTTGGGATAGGCCAACTCAGAGCCCTAGATCTGGGCCTGGTTAGAAGCTGAGTTTGTCAGCCCATCAGCTCTCATGTGACCATACCACCAGGGCCCTTTGCCTAGGGCTGGTTCTCACACATTCATACAACCAGGGCCCATTCTCCTAAGTGCAACTGGTGAGGGATGGTGCCAGCTCTCCTGCTCTCCTGACCTCTGGCCAGCTAACCCCATTGCAGTGTGTGTGTGTGTGTGTGTGTGTGTGTGTGTGTGTGTGTGTGTGGTGGTGGTGGTGGTGGTAGCCCTTTCATGCCCATGCCACTTCCAAGACAGATGAGGGGCAGGGACAGCTCTCATAACATCATGCTCTTAGGACTGGCTCACCATCACCCTCAATGCCAGAGCCAGCTCTACTGTGCTGCCCAGGCAAGGTGCAAGGCCTGCTCTCCCAAGTGCTGCAACTCCTAAGGGGGAGAGCCAGTTGTCTTGCTCTCCTGCCCTGTAGGCTGGCTCACCTACTTGCTGCAGGTGTGTGTGTGTATGTGTGTGTGTGTATTTGTGTGAGAGGTAGGGGTGTGAGTGTAGAGATACATACTTTTTATATTGCTCATTTGTGATTTGTGATCAGTGATAATCCTCCAAGGGCCATGTCTGAATTTTTCATAGAAACTTTTTAACAGATGGGATTTCATACAAATCAATGTCTTCTTGTTCTACATAAAGGATATTTAGGAAATGAGGCTCATATGGCTTGTGTGGAGGTCTAATAGGCATAAATGAGGAATGTACATGATTTCAAAATCTGCTCCTTTCTTCGTGGGTTTATGAACATAACAGTAATGATTTTCCTCTGAGGTTTGTTTGCCGGGGCAGCTGAGATCCTTCTGTGTTGTTTTATTCCTTTCACCAGTCAGCAGGAGCACAGGCTTGATCTAGAATTTTGTCTGATACTATAGACTTCTCTTTGCAATAAGGAGCATACTCAATGCCATACCAAAGTGAGTTTATTGACATTCCTTGAAGATGTATGATGTAAGAGAAAGCGAGGCCTGAGTATCACGTGACATTTCTTTTGTAGATGTAAGCAAAATCAGCCCAGTAATATGACATCTCCTGTTATTGACTAGAACAAAGACTTGTAAACAAAATGTTATGGACATTTCCTTAGGTAATGAAAGCTGCAGGAAATAGACTAATGGAACAATATTTACTCTATATACTACCTCTAGGCACCTTTTATCTACTAGAACAAAGGGACTACATGTCATTAACAGGAAAATAATACTTTCTCTTTTGGACCTTGTGATGGCTGGAATAGTCATCCCGCACATTTATGATACAGTATTGCAGTTTTAATGACGAACACTGTTAGACATAATTGTAATAATAATAATCATAACAACGACAACAATAACAATAATAAAGCACCACATTTTGTTATGTAAAGTTCTAACTACTTTCATCTGAAAGTGTTTCTTCTTGACTGGGAAAACATTTGTGGCAACTTAGAAACTTTCTGAACCCAAATTTCAGACATGTGGGTTGATACATGAACTATCAATGAGACCTCATACTGTTAGAGATTTCGTGGAAAACTCAGCTCACTGGCTTGCCATACAGATACTCTTACTGTTGAATGATATAGCTTCATTATTAACAGAAAAACCATTTAAATCTTTCATAATGAAAGCTTGCCAAAATATCATTTAGCATTTGATTGTTTTCATTAACTTTCCTGAAGTATTTGTGCTATAATAATGATGGTAGCAAACCATCAGGATGTTCTCCAACTCATATACACAGGATGTCACAGAGAACGCAGTATTCTAGAGTACTTCTGATCTTGGTGACTCAATTTCTATTGGGAAGATTGTCATCTTCATGTTATTTAATAATATATTTGTGTTATCTATAAAATTATGATAACACCTTATTGTCTTTTTCAAATTGTAACATATTTTTAAAATCTTTTTAAAATTTTTTGTCTTCTCCCAAAATGTATTATACTCATAAAACTAGATATAAAAAAAATCTTGTTTTAGGGAGGTTACGACTTTAAGTAATTAATTTATAATTGGCTTCATGGAGAAAAAGGTTCAAAGAATTACATATGGCCACAAAAGATCTGTCTTACCCAAAGAATTATATGATTTGAGGTGATTTCTCTCCAACCATTGAAATCAATAGAAAACTATTTCTACAGTGTTTTCCTTAGGTGTAAATGTATACACATATAAACATATATAGTTATATGCCTATATGCATATATATTGCATTATATATAATTTTAAAATCAATCTCACATATGAAGAAAAAAGCATCTTTCCATGAGTAGCTTTTGCGTTCCTATTCCCTTTGATTTCCCTTCTTCCACAAAAGGCTGAAGTCATATGTTGGGCTCTACCAAGCAAGCTTTACATTCTCTCAACAACTTTGGTGTCAGTATAGTCGCCATTTTTAATTTTTCCAGAATACTATTGCTATACAAAGAGGGGTTCATGAGTCCCCAGCCCTAGCTAAGGAGATATTGACATCTGATGTCAGTTTTCCTTCTTTGCTTTTGTTCTTTTTGGTTTTTTCACTTATGTAACTCTGGATGTTCTGGAACTTGCTCTGTTGACAAGACTGGCTTTGAACTCACAGGGATCTGCCTGTTTCTGCCTTCCAAGTGCTGGGATTAAAGGCATTTTAATTTCACAAAGGTGTACCACTACAGCCGGCTATGAGAGTCAAATATATATAATCTCAAATACATTTATATCTTCCAGGGGATAGCGTTACTGCACAAATTGGACTTGATGAGTCATTGAAAAAAAATGACATGACATTGAAAAGGAATTGAGTATTGAGGAGTAGATGTAGAAGGAGTTAGGGAGAAGAGTGTTGGGTGAATATAATTGAAATACATCATAATATCCTCAAAAAAGAGTATATTAGAAATACTATTGCTGTTATGCTTGCTTGTTGGGATTCATGTAGAGCCTGGCACTAGGGTAGAGATATAACTAAAAATTAGTTTAAAATACATTTATCTGTGTTTCATTTTCATATGTCATTTCTAAGATAATTTCTTCCTTCTAAATGTTGGTAGACTATATATTAATCTGATTAATAGACTGTCTTATTATTGCAAATTGTAAAGCTCTTCAGGAACAGCTTTCTAAATTTGAACAATAGCCTCCTTTTCAATGTATGGCAAGTAAGTGGTAAAAAACTTGAACTTTTTTTGTGAGTTTTAATGTATATATAAGATGAATTCTAAATATGCTATTCTAAGAGATAAAGATTTAGTGAAAGTGATTTTAGCAGTGTTTTTGTTTTGAGTTCATTACTAAATCACAGCTCCATTGGAATTATTTTTCAGATTCTGAAATATGGGCCAAATTTTACTCACCCCTCAAGCTGTGTTTCATACAATGTACACCCCATTTTTAGTAAAACTTATTTTTCAATATCAATAGAAAACTAAGTTTTTTATCATAGATACTTCTTGCTTGACAAAGAAACACAGGAACACAGAGTGTTTTGGTATTGTGAATAATTTTTACTAAGAAAATATTTTAATGTGTGGGAACAAAACACACTGCTATACTGAGCCACAAGGCATGGCTTCAGTATAAGTTAACTTTACATTCTCAGACTTTTTCTTTTATATGTTGACTACAACAATGAATATTTAAATAGTTGGGTCTCTTTAGCTTTTCTTTTTCCCAGTGAAGAAAAACCACTTTCATTTATGTCATATTTCAGACAACACAGATATCATGGTTACAAAAATAGCAAATGACCATTATGGTTAGATTTACCTCAAATGTACTTAAGATGCCAGGCTGTCTGTGGAGCCTGTGATTGTTTTTCTAAAAACACATTTTCTTAGATATTTTTGCTGAATGCTTTAAAAAAATGGATTTTTTTGGGACACAAGTCAGTGTGCCTTTGAAGAATCACTATGGATGAAGGAGAAGTTTATATTGCCCGTGATCCTTAACAAGCACCATCGTGCTCTGCAGCTTCGTATGTGGTGTCTGTGAACATTAGATGTGACAGAATTTGAACACCATGATTTTAAAAAAAGGAAAAGAAAAAAATGAGAAAAGTATCAAGGCTAAAAAGAAGCAAAAAGTTGTCCTATCAGGTAAACCTCGTTGCAACAAAAGCCATGAGATTTGTTTGGACTATGTGCCAGTGAGAATAGATTAAACAAAATTCATGGATTTGAATAAATGTCATATGTCCTGTCCTTTTTCCTGTTTGCCTTTTCACTTTCTATGTGACAAAATTAGAGGTAAAGGCTCATCCTTCAATCTACAGCAATTGGGATTTCCTCCTTGGACGTGGTACACAAGTTTGTGCTTCTTGGGTGGTGAGGGTTCACGAGGGGTGCTCCCCCACTACACTTTTCTGAACTTAAGTTGAGTTCATAGTCCATCTAACCCTTAGATTTACTGATAACCTTTTTCTTCTTGCTGTTGTTAATTGCTGGAAGTTTCATATTTGCACCATATGTCTAGGCTAGTTCTGGCTGATGGGACTGATACCACCTATGAATCATGAGTTGAATGAAGAAAAGGTTTCTGTGTGGCTTTGGCTGTCCATTTGGAAATGGAAATGTAGAGATAGAGAAGAAAAAAATTTGTCAGCTCTCACGTCTGGAAATGGTTGCTAGAAATTAGGAAAAATGGTAGTTCTGCTTGGAAGACATGGACATGTAAAAGCATGGAAGGCTTACAGCTCAAATTATCTTTAAATGATATAAATGGAAGTAAACATTTATTACCATTTCGTCAAGTGTAGCATAACTTGCGCTCATATTTCATTGTTAGGAATGGAGGTATGTGGAGGTATACACAGACCTTGAAACAGCTGTTTTGTAGTATTGCATACAGGCTAGCAGTTCATTGGAAACAGAGGAGATAAGCCTGAAGATTAGATCTTAGAAGAAGGCAATTCTTCATGCACAGCTTTTGCCAATTCTAATTTGCTTTGAAATAAAAATCATGGAATACCAAAGTCAAAGGAGGGGAGGAAGTCATCCCAGAAAGGGTGGTGTCACTGTTCAGGACAATATCAGGCGAAGTTCCACGTCTTTACTCAAGTCCAAAGGTGCTGGTTTCTTCTACTGCTGTTAACAGCTTTTCATACAACATGGAATATGAAGGATATGGTGGGAGATCCAATCGGTTGAAACATGTATGTGCCCTGAGTAGGGGAGAAAATACTGGTGAGGGTATTTTAAGGACTGCTTTTGGTTACATTGATGACTTAAAAGGGGAATTAAAAATGTGCCAGACAATGATTTTGGGCAATCAAAAAAGACTGCAAATGGCAAACCAAGGACATTGAGACACAACAAGTTTAGGAAATTGAAGAACTAGAAACAGTTAATTGTTATTTGTAAGTAAAACTACACTATACTACAAATACAGTAGAGAACCAACAGTCAAGTCTATGCTATTAGCCTAATTTGAAATTTAAATAATACGAAGGAGGCAGAGACATTATTAGTGCTAATGGATCATTCCAAAGCATTCTTACCTCCCTTGTGAGTTCTAGGCCTTGTTAAACCACAAGTATCTACTTGGAAGAGCTAGTGGTACTTTGTAATCCCAAGATCCAGTTCTCCATGCCAGGTGTGTTGTAGAAACAAGTTTAAATACTTTACACCAGTGAAATACACATCAACTGAAGCTTACATGTCCCACTCCGAAGGATCCCTAAGTGTGTAGGACACTCCTTCCCCAAACCTGGAAGAGTCTTCAAATCATTATCATCCATGTAGCCTTGCTCAGAATGGGTTTCATTCTGGTGTCCCATACTTGCCAGTATTTGTCCTAGACTAGCTATGTCTTTCTTCTTACATGGATAATACATGGTACAGGAAACACATGTGTAGATAATTCAGCAGTGAGCAGAGGAGGGATAACCACACAGATTCTTCCTTAGTATCTGTTTCCTGCCAGGAACTCTTTGTTTCTATGGAAACTTGATTCTAGTCTTTTGACAAAGGAGGAAGAAGAGTGTATTGGTACATCTGGAAGTTTAATTTTATGCCTTTTCCTTCCAGGTTGGGTAGCAGTATGTTGAAGCTGTGTTTATATATCAACCAGCACAGAAAAAAAAAAAACACTAAGCTAAAACAAAACAAAATAAACCAGAACAACACAACAACAACTTCAACCACAACCACCTCAACAACAATAACAATAACAACAATAACAATAACAACACCCCATAGAATAAAACTAAACACTCAGAATTTTATTTGAGATGTTAGGGTTTGAATTACAAGGTCCTTTGGGGAAGTGTTTGTAACCTATACCTTTGTTCTGACAAACTAAAGAGTGTCAGAATACTGTGTGGGCTCAAGATTCAGGATAGTGCAGCTTCTTTGGGAGACAGAGAAAAAGGGACGAAAGAAGAAGGAATGTGGGGTTTTCTGCTGAGGGAGAATCTGAGGAGGGTGCTGGTGTTTGTCTCCCCAGCATCCAATCCTGCTTTTGGCAGCAGCTCCCTCCTTATCCCTGTGTTCACTCAACACCACAATTTCCTGCTTGTCTTCTTTCTCTTCAAACCCCCAGGTGCCTGCACAAGACAGTAGAATGTCTTATGGTAGGCTTGAAGGATTTGATTTGGAGAAAATGTGAAAATAAATAGATATTAGCAGAGCTCTGTGATTACTTAAGTATCAGGAAGACTTAGATTGCTTCAACTAACAATATTAATATCTATTCCGAGAAAATATGTATATTGCATTTAATCTGTGTCTCCGTAGTAACAAAAGCAATGGCATTTCCTAAAGGATAAAGCAGAGACTCTACAGAACGCTCATTTCCTGGTGAAAGATACCAAAGTATCTTTCTCTTCACATCCTCTCTGTATATTAATTGATTTTCCGTTGCTGTGACAAAACATCTGACAAAAGGAATGAGGAAGGGGCAGACTATCTTGACTCATTGTGGAGGTACAGTCTCTCATGGTAAGGGAGACATGACAGTAGTAACATGAGGTGGATAGCCATATGACATCCACAGTTAAGAAGCAGGAGAGAGAAACACACTAAGTTCACGGTCTTCTCTTTAATCCAAGACCCCAACCCATGGAATGATGCTGCATATATTTAGGGTGGGTCTTCCTACCTCAGTTACTTTATCTAGAGACAACCTTGAATTCTCAGAGGCAATTCAAGTTCCCAACTAGTCAATAGTTAGCATCTCATCCTTGGACATTTTGTCCTCTGTTGACTCAATACTTTCTGAGCATATGATGTTGTTTGTGCCATCCAGAATTGGATCATACTGCTCACCCAGCCTAGAATTTCTCTGTGCTCTATCCCTTAATGTCCACCAAATGCTAGTTGCTTTGAAGCATTTTTTCTGATTAGCTCAATCAGGATTAAAATTCTGATTCACATGCTCATATCACATTGCTTTAAGCACCTTGAATTCCTCTGATTCTCTCTTATGTTGTAATTAGTTATCTTTGGTCCGTATTTCCCTTTAGTATAAGTTCTTATGATGAGGTGTCTTGTATCTTACCTCATCCTCATACCACAGACTAGGCTATTAATGATGATCCAAATGATATTTTCCTAAATATTTCCCAGAATGTTTCCAAGTAACTTCACTATCAAGATCTATCTATCATTAAGCTAGATGTGTGCTAATTTACGTTTTGGGTCTTTCAGCTCTAGAGGAACCACAAAACTAATATCTTTTGTCTTGATGGCTAGAACTCGTATAGGAAAGCCTGAGAACTACTTTTGACTGTTGTTAAACAATTGGTAATATTTACTAGTACTCATTGTTGTGGAGTGATTTTCTCTGAAACAAAACATTCTACCTTGGAGGGAAGCTAAGATCTGAACAAGAACAATGCCAATAGACATAGTAACACAGAATGGGAAAAGTTCACAGGGCCCCAGCCCTAGACAAAGAACTATATGCAACTAAGGACTGTTGAAAGAAGGACAATTAGCCTTCTCCAGGGATGAGGCTTCTAATTGATTATGTAATACTGAGTGGTCAGCCCTGAAATTATGCACATACAAGTAACACTAAGTGAACTCAGGAGGTTACATTTCTCTATATATGAGCTCTCTCTCTCTCTCTTTCTCTCTCTCTCTCTCTCTCTTTCTCTGTGTGTGTATGTATGTATTTAACAGTAACAAAGAAAAAAAGTCATGAATCTGAAAGGGAGAGGGTAAGGCCATGGGGGTTTGGAGAAAGGAAAGGAGGGAGGGAAATGATATAATAATATTTTAATTAAATAATAAAATTAAAATTATAAAGGGAGAGTATACATTCATCCCTGCCTGAAAACTCTTTTTGTTATTTTGTCTTTTTTTTTTTTTTTCAGAGTTGAGGACTAAACCCAGGGCTAAGCTCTCTATCACTGAGCTAAATCCCCAAGTCCAGGAAAACATTAAACCTCAGGAAGCATACAACTCAAAAGCTTTAGAAACTCCCTGAGACTGAGGCATACAAACAGTAAGGGCTGCAAGATGTTCTCAGAGGAGCCAACATGACCATGGCTCATACTAGCCGAGATGCCTAGAACAGACACTTTTCAGCCTACGGAGCTGCATGCATGTTGTGCACTCCACATTCCCAGCTTTGGTGACCCATTCCGGAGTAGGTTTTAGGTGATAAGTTGTTGGAGCCATTTCTGCTCCTGGAAGTAACCTCTTGTTCATATGCCTCTAAGTATCGCCAATAAAATTCATTGGTTCACAAAGCTGAACTTTGTTGGTATCATTGCTTTGTTCTACTGTCAGTTTCCTATCTGGGGTGAGGAGACATTTGGTCAGTTCTTCTCAGGACCAGAATCACATAACACTCAACAGCATATGAACTGTCCTGAGGAAAGCAAGAAGTCTGGGAAAATTAGATGAAAACTAGACTTCATTAAGTATTTTTAATTAATTAGTTAATTATATGTATATGAGTGCTCTATCTGGATGCACATCTGCATGCCAGAAGAGGGCATCAGATCACATTTTAGATGGTTGTGAGCCACCATGTGGTTGCTGGGAGCAGAACTCAGGACCTCTGAAAAGGCAACCAGTGCTCTTAACTATCCTATGAAGTATCAAGTATATGCTATAGGTGTATGCTCTATGTCAGTGGGGTTACTTTGCATATCCAGCATTTTTGCAGTTATGACCTTGCTTCTACCATCCCCTAAAGACTTAAGTTTTGGATGGATTGGGCAGTCTACCATTATTGGCACATTGGACATTACAGCTCAAATATGATCAACAACTAAAACTTCACTAAGAATACAGTCTCAAGCCAAGACTTAGAAGCATCCTGCTTACATCTTTAGTAATACAAATAACAGTACACTTTGTGACAGGCAAGAATTCTATCTTAAAAGACTCAAGACTCAAATAGCAAAGCATGCTTTTTCTCTGCAGAGTTCATGAAGGTTGGCAGGAGCTCTGTACCTGGGGAGAGATGTAATCTTCCCCCATTTCTCTATGCAGAAACGTCGAAGTCCATTGCTTCCCCGCAGAGCTGCAAAGCCTTCATAGGGCACACTTGACGTTCCTGTCACAAACTGAAGTAATCTCAATCTCTGCTCATTATTGAAGCGTTCCACTGCAGCCCAGAACCAGCGGATCACAAGGTGGCCATCATGATAACCTGGTTTAAAAAAAAAGAGGTGGATTCCAGGAGAAAAGAGGAAGAGACAGATGTGTTAGCTGAACTGCAACTTCAGATCTTTTGATTTTGCTGAGAATGGCACTTACATAGGCTAGACTTAACTCATTTACATAACTTGGCTGGGTCTTAAAACAAGCAGATTTAGAATATAGCTCTTTTACAAAACTGGGTATTTGAGAGATTTTTCTCCGAGGTATTTGCTTTTTATTTAAACAATTGGATACAACCTGAAATATCCCAGTCTTATGTGAATTTAAGTAAAAAACAAAAAGGCTCAACACAGGCAGACCATCTATGTTTTCTTTGTTTTGATGTTTTAGCACTTGGCAACAACATATAGCACAAGAGGGTCTAGAACTTAAGAACAGATAGATGTTACATGCAAACCTGGCTGAAGAAGATAGGTTTTCAGAAGTCATGACTGCCCAAAGAGAAAAGCCTGATTCCATCACAGAGTTGTTCTCTGAGCCAAGCCTGGAAATGGATCTGCTTTAAGGCTCGGTTGAAGAAGCTAGGCTTGTGAGAAGAAATTTAGAGAAATGATCACCACTCAACACAAAGGTAAGAAGCATTGGAAGAGAGAGGAGATACATGTGGGTAGAAATTGAGAAAGCTCTGTGAAGGAAGCAGGGTTTGAGTTTGGCATGGGGAACATTTATGTAGTAGAGCAAAGTGAGGGGGCATTCTTAGCAGAGGAAATAATGAGAATGAGGAAAACATGAGGTATTAGGAAGTCAGCTAACAACTGAGTATCTGTAGAGGTCCAGGCCAGGGAGTTGCCTGGACATTAGAAGTCTTACTGGTTCAGCAGAAGCATTCGTGTTGAATACTTTCACCAGAAGTTTTCTTAACTAATCTGCATAAAACTTCCAGAGGGCTTTGCAGGTGACCAGCTGAAGGAGGCTGAGTTGGTATGCCATTCTTCCCTTAAACCCGTTATATTGAGATTTTTCTCTAATATTTTACCTAAAAAGAGGGTTTTTGAGGATAAACTACTATGTTTTGGGGAAAGATCTGATGAAAATGATGCCTGCAAAGTCTAGATATGTACACATACCCTATGCTAATAATTTCTTAACACCAATCCCATGTTGAAATTCCATTTTGGACATAAGTTAAAAGACAGATTAAAGTTCTTTGTTTGTACATTTTCTAATATGGCTATTAGAAAATTTAGTCAGTGCTAGGTGTGGTAGTACATGCAAAAGTTAGAAAGCAGAGGCAGGTGGATCTTTGTGAGTCTGACACCAGCTTTGATCTACTTAGTAACTTCCAAGCCATCCAAGGCTAGACAGTGAGACACTATCTCAGCAAGGAAGGAAACAAACAAATAAACAAGCAAATAAATAAATAAATACATTCAAACTTACACATGTGGTTCATATACTTTGGATGACTAGTCTAAGAAGTCAAATGTTCTGGGAAAATATTCCTTACAGTCATCCCATGGTAAGAATCACAATTTTTATTGTTAAGAAATGGTGGATAGTATATAAACAGAGAGGAGAAATTTAGAATTTGGTTCATTTTGATGCAGACCAAAGGAAAGTTCACAAATGACTCACACAGTAAATGATTTTTCAAAGGGGGGAGGGGGAGAGAGAGAGAGAGAGAGAGAGAGAGAGAGAGAGAGAGAGAGAGAATGAGAATAGTTAGAATCCTGTAGAAACAAAGGTGAACTGAGGCAAAGAAGGCTAAAATTCCACAGGAAGCAAGAGACAGTGTGCAGCCTCCTCAAGAGCTCACATATAGAAGGTGTGTTGTCTGTGAGCCTTTGCACGACATGCCAAGGATTACTGTTTGTTGAAAAGAAGTTCAGTCAGAAAATGGTCAAGAAGTCATTTTGTACTGAAGTAAGGCTTTGGAGGCTTTAAAACGTGATACATTTGGCTCAGGATATTTTTTAGTGGTATGGCATTTGCTGAAGAAGCACCAGGCCTTGAATACCAGGCATTGTAGCAAAAATGTACAGTAGCAACAACTCTAGATAACGGTGTGATGCATTTAGCTACACAAAGGGATGAAATACTAAAACATGTCAGAAAATGGATGAATCTCAAAAAGAGTATGTTAAGCCAAAGAAGGCAGACACAAAGGCTGTATTTTGTATGACATTTCTAGAGTTGTTAAATTCCAGAGAGACAGAATAAAGATTTATGGTTTCCAGGTGTCTGGAAGATGGTGACAAGGGGCAGAGAACAACTGCTTGATGACTATCAGCCTTTCTTGAGATGGTGAAAGTATTTTAGAATCAGTTAGAGGTTATTGTCACATAAGGTTTTGAATGTACTAAATATTACTGAATTCTTTATTTTAGAATGGCTAACTTTACATCAAGCCAACTTTATTTCAACAATTTTTCTTTAAGACCTATATTGTCAAAAGCACTGCTAGCTCACCTCCCCGGTACTCAGTGTTATTCCTCCAGTCATTCAGGTCGATTTCCGCAGTTCCAGCGATCACCAGCTCCAGCTCCCTCGCATCAAACACTGAGACGAGCCTTGAGTCTACAACCTGAAAGACAGTCGCAAAACACACACACACACACACACACACACACACACACCACACAAATTCATGATTATTATTGTTGCCTATTGGATTGGGAAAGTAACTATCATTTATAAATTATCTATTTCAAATATGCAATCATTTTAAAATTTAAAATCACAGCATTCTACTTGCATGTTAAAATCTTTATTCCCAGCTCTGGAGCCTTAAATATGTAACTGTATTATAATCTCAAAACAATTTTTAAAAAGCAATTAGGTGCATCCTCTCCCACTAAGGCCAGACAAGTTAGTCTTCTGCTACATATGTGCCTGGAGCATCAGACCAGCCCGTGTATGCTCTTTGGTTGGTGGCTTAGTCTCTGGGAGTTCCCAGGGGTCCAGGTTAGTTGACATTGTTTGTCTTCCTATGGGGTTGGCATCCTGTTTCAGCTCCATCATTCCTTCTCCTAACTCTTCTATAGGGGTCCTCAACCTCAGTCCAATAGTTGGCTGTGAGTATCTGCATCTGTCTCAGTCATATGCTGGTAGAGCTTCTCAGAGGATAGCCATGTGTAATTTGATGCCCCAGGGAAGGGGAAGGGAGTGAAGAACTCTGGGAGTGGATACTGGGAGTTGGAGCAACATTTGGGATGTATATAAGTAGAATAATTAATTTAAAATTAGAGGTGGGGGGTGGAAACTGGGAGGATTGGGAAGTGAGTGTGGTTGGGGTTGATGATGTGAAATTCCCAAATAATCAATAAAAATGTTATGTAAAAGAAAATAAAAGAGGCAATTAGATCATACAGCATAGGGTTAGTGTCCTGAGAGGAGCACACGATCCTTGTGTTTTTCAATGAGTTTAGGCAAGAAGCTGGCACCTGTGGAGCTGTTGGCCCTTATCAGACACTGAGTCTGCCACTGTCTTGATCTTGGACTGCCCAGCCTCGAAGATTATGATAAATCAATTCTTGATGCTTAGAAAAGGCTTGTTTTTTTTTTTTTTTTTAACTACAGAAGCCACAATAGTAGTTTGAGCCATTTTAGATAGAATACAGTCCTTAGTGGGCTGGGAACAGAAGGAAAATCCCATGTCTTACTTACTTCAGATCTTTCCTGAGAGCACTTTCATAAGCAATTCTGACTTGGTTATCTGAAGTCACATTTGAGTTTCTAAGTTACATTGTATGTCATTCCCATGACATTATTATTCGTTTCTTACAGTCCCCTTCCTTCCCACCTTCCACACCTGATTTCCTTGTTCTCTTCTCTAAGGATTGAGAAGGACCCATTGGTTAGAGCTCTGTGCTATGGCTTTACATCTTCTGCCAGATGTGCCAGTCCAGGTCACCTGAATGTCTCCAGTGCTGTCTGCTTTGGACTGACTAGTGGTGGACAATAAATTAGAAAATAAACTTCTAAAGTGAATTTCTAAATTGAGATATAAAGGCATCATTTTGGGGGCATGAGAAGTCTAGCAGATATTATCCTGCCTGATGACAGGACAGAGATCTGTGACAAAACTGACACCCAGGAGAAGTGGCTACCACCCTCCAGTGCTTCTGCTTGGCTTTTTTTTGTTGTTGTTGTTACAGTGGACTGGAGGAAATGTCATATTCACATAGCTACACAAGAAATACTGTACGCTTCCTCACCTGGCACAACAGGGCCAAGTCAATGACACTTTATTGAGAATAGTTTAACTTTGGATTGGACTGGTATTCATTCATAGAGAAGTCTTTCCCTTCATCCGGCCAGTACAGCTACTGTTTCATGCTCTCTGGGTACAAGACTGTAAACTTGGCTTCTCCTGCTTCTTTCTCTCTGCTCTGAACTATTGAATCCCTGCTCCCTCTCCAGCTTCCAGAAGAGGTGCAGGCTCCACTGCAAAGCACGGGGTTATGGCTTGCTTTCCTGGGCCACTCAGGGTCTTACCTCATAGAAACCCCTGACCAACGCCTCGGTCTGCTGCACCACACCACGCTCCACGCGCCACTTCACCATCCTCTCTATGTACTCCTTCTTGTTCTTCTCGGTCACCTGCGTGTTAGCACCTCCAGACTTCAACTCTCTTTCTGTTACCTTGCAAATAAACGGGAGGATCATGATGCTTATCATTCAGGAGACATTTTTATTTAGGTTGACAACAGCACCAAAAAAGGTAGTTTTTCCTTCCTGGAAGTTACTAAAGAAAATTCCATTCCTGTTGTTTGAAGAAGATTCTTAAGCAACTTAGAAGAGCAACAATTTATTTATTTTTATACAAAAAGGAAACATTTCTTTCTTTTATTAAAAAAAGTTTATGTATTATGTGTACAATGTTCCTCCTACATGTATGCATGGACACCAGAAGAGGGCACTAGATTTCATTATTGATGGTTTTGAACCACCGTGGTTGCAGGGAATTGAACTCAGGACCTCTGGAAGAGCAGCCAGTGCTCTTAAACTCTGAGCCACCCCTCCAGTCCTAGAAACATATTTATTTAACTCAAGGGGTATAATGGAAACAAATGAGAAATAATGCGGGTTGTTCCTTAATGTGGAAGGAGCCAAGTGTGCCGACACTATAGTCAGATACTTGATGCCTCTATATCTCAATGAGGGCAACAATTTGCAAATTATGTGGCAAGTTCTTATTGTATATCTGAGGAGAAGTTCAGTAGATGTGGGTAGCAAGATTTGTTTTTCTAAGCTGGTTGTGAATGTGTCTAGGATACAGAGCACAGAGAATCAAAGGGGTCACCACTCAAAAAGGAACTCATGCTTCTAAAGACAAACTCATTGGCCAGGAGCTAGGATCTGTGTGAGTCTTTTTGTGTATTATAGAATATAAAAATATATTTCATGTGTTTTTCTAAGCCTACATACATACATATTATATGCTATATATGTTCTTTATTTTTTTTCTCTAGAAAATATATATCAGAAAATTTATGCCAATTTAGATAAAATTAACAGATATGGAGAGTCTCATACCTGTTTGACCAACAGATTTAATACTACATTAATAAATTCTTATAAAAACACATGGGAAATTTTCGTGTTAAGTAGTATCAAGATCTATGCATACTGGAGGACTAAGTGGATGTAATGAAAGAACTATTATGTAGTTTTGAAGATATAGAAATATCTTGTATCTTATGGTATACCTTAAATGTTTTCCGATCCATGATTACATTTGATTTTCAAAACTCCTGCATAGGGTAGAACCATGTCACAGTGATAGACATAAGGAAAATTCCCTGGTAGGGCATTAAAAAGAAGTCCTGAGGCTAGAGAGATGGCTCAGCAGTAAGAGCACTGGCTGCTGTTACAGAGGACCTTGGTTTGAACTAGTGAGATTTTTCATATATAATTTAATAATAAATTTCATTAACATATGATTCAGCTATCCTATATCTGAGATAGAGTATATATAATGTGATGTAATCCAAGAACTGGCAGTAGGGCCTAACCAGCCCACTCTTGTTAGCAACATTATTCACAATAACCACAAGGATGAAAGAAACAGATAGTTATTTGAAAGATCTAGAGGCAAAAATCATAAAAATAGAAATCATATAGCATTTCCCAGGAGTTAGGGTTTGGGAGGAGTTAAGGGTGTTGATTAATTGGTAGAATTTCAGTTTTGAAAGAAGAAAAGTTCTAGAGATTGGATGCCAAACGACCAGAAAGCATTTAACAATACTGAAGTGTACACTTCAAATTTTCGAAGATGGTCAAGTTTTGTTCTATGCATTTACCATACTGAACAACAAAATGTCTTTTCCAAGTCCACACCACACAAACCTGTCCAAAAACTTCTTCATTAACAGTGAAAGTGAGATCGAGAATGTCTGTGATGTTGTTGTCCTTCATCCACTGTAAACTCTGGTGGAATTCCTCATCCAAATATTCTAGGTCACTCAGATCACATGGTCTAGGTGAATTCAAAGACAGCAAGAAAAATTGCATAAACAAATATAGTTTCTAGACTACATCCCAAACATGATTGTGTAGCTTCTCAATAAAGCATCATAGGTTTCACAATTACTTGATACTTTTGAATGTATTGATGAAACAGTAATTGAATAGTTTTAATTTACTTAATAGTTTCCTTTTGAAAAGAAATGGCTAAAATTTCAATAATAAACACGAAATAATTATTGACTCGTAGGTATCTAAAAATCAAGCCAATTCTACTCATCTGCTTAATACAATGTTTACAATGTACATAAATGAATTAATGTCCATTATATGGTTTTGCCAATTCTTATACCTACAAATGCCTTTTTATTACACTAAAATGTATGGAAGATATATATATATATATATATATATATATATATATATATATATATGCACTCAGAACAAGAAATGATGGAAACTTAGTAGGACTGGTTGGAACAAAATTGGCAAAAATGGCCAGAGACATGAAGAAAGGCAGCACTATGATCCTGCAGATAGGCTACATGGAACCATCCTATAATTACTTACAGCTTCAGGAGTCCCTTATAGAAGGGTCTTGTGAAGAAAGCATCCAGAAGGTACTGATGGATCAGAGCTAGGCCCAGGATACGACCACTGAATCTAAACCTGAAACATACATAAAGCAAAGAAGTTTAAGAGTTACTAGGAATTTACATTACTAAGTATTTTAATTTGTACAAATCTTTTAAATGTTGCTTTATCCATGGTGTTAGTGGTTGGATCAAGGGCCTTACATTTCCTAGAATGGAAGCTGTACCACTGAGTATCCTCTTGGCCAACCCAATGAGTTTCTGTACAGTATTCAGCTTAAAATGAATTTGTCCATTGATAATATAAAAAGGCTTCCATTCTCTTTACCACAAATAATGGTCATATGATTGATATTTCCTAAATGAAACCTATGCTTCATGATCAGACTGCTGTTACTTATCTTAGAATAGAAAATTGTTTAGGAAGGGAAATGCAGGAACCTGAAATATAAACCCCAACTTAGACCCAAAGAGAACATGGACCAAAAACCATGTCTCTGACCAATGTGTCTTTACTTATTCAGATATTTTATAATGTTACCTAAAGGCCCATGTTGAGAGATGGAGGCTTGAATATAGGTCACAGATGGTAGTTAATATTTAAAGACAGTAGGAAACAGCTCCATGCAATCACAATGTGAGGACAGATAACCTAATCAACCATTATTATTCAATATTGCCAGCTATACAATGAAAGAACAAGGTCACTGTTAGAAAGAATTAGTCATTTAGACTTGGCCATCTACAGACATAAAGACCCTTACTTATTTCAATCTTTGTCGAACCAATTTATTTCCTAGGAAGTTTTCTGGTGAACTGCTTGGATGAGTTACAAGGTTACCTATAGTTTGCCCAGGAGATTTCGCTACTTTATGAAGCTTCCTGTCTCCCCGGGTCTAGCACCCTTGGCTTCTTTTCTACAAAGACTGTCAATGTCTGCAACTAACTCCAAAACTGTGGTATACATATTTTTCTATCTAATTTGATCTTCACCTCACCATGGAGTTTTCTGGCTCCTCCCTGTTGTAATTCCTAAATAACTATTTTTTAATGTGTTTGATATGACACTTCATGGTCACCAGATGATCAAATCTGTAAATGCTATAAAATGTCAAAATGAATAGATTATATTATCTTCTAGAATAAATATAAGTATAAAACATACTTCAAACTAGGATTCTGGAAGTAGTCTATTTCATTTGCCTGAAACGGGATGTAGATAATGGTGCAAACTATTGAGAGTTAAGAGAAATCAGGTAAGAAAAAAAAAAATGTAAACACAGGTGCCTTCCTAAACTTCAGGGGCCCTCCAATGACCCACGGAATAAAAATGAAAATGATAGCAGATAGCAAAAATGTGTAACTCAAAAAGATATTCAAAAAGAATACTATTTTAAGGTTAATGTTCAAAATTGAATACTCCAGGTTGCAAAGCAGCTGCTCCCAGCAGTCACAGAAGAGCAGGGAGCAATGAGTTAATACATGCACGCTGAGTTCAGTCCCTTTGTTTCTTGTTTGGTACAGTTTAAGATTAATGTTCTGGTAATTTGTTCAGGATAAAATATACAGCTTAAATAGACCAATAGCTAGGCTGTTTCCTAGATTAAATTAGAAGACTTTGAGGAAAAATTATCTCCAAACCAATGCTAAGACAGGGTATAAACACTCTTTCTCATTTAGAGACATGTTTTTTAAGTCTCCAAGGGATAGGAAGTCCTTCCACAAATTAAATGGTTTCCTAAATAAGAAAGAGGTGAACATTTTCTTAATTCATCATAGTGAGATGCCATAGCTCATAATATATAGGCAATAACAAGTAAGCTAAAGACATCCCATTGCACATACAGAAAGCCCAAGTACAATACAGTAAAATTGAACTTGAGAGTTCACTCCCAAGATAATGCAAAATGACTAAAGATATTGAAATTTAATTTTAAGAAGGAAAGTATATTTAATATTAACAATGATATTTAAAAATTAAGGCCAAAGGCAAAAATCTTAATTGCTGCTTTTTAATTGTTAGAATGTGAACGCTTACTTGATAATCTTCACCGCCAATTTCTAGAGGTAAAACAATCCTTACCTCTAGATAGAAGGATAGAAGAATGTTTTCTTAAATAATAAATGACGTTTATTTCAACAACTTGGTCATCCCTTTGTATCTTCTGTGTACATGGAATCAATTAATCATATATTGAAATCATTCAGAAAGATCATCTCATCTTTGTCAAATGTGAATATTTTTCATTATCATTTTCTAAGCAAAATAGTATAACAGTTTATAAAGTGTCTGCATTAATTGGGTATTATGAACAAACTAAAGATGATTTAAAGTATATGAGAGGGTGTGTGTGTGTGTGTGTGTGTGTGTGTGTCAACCCCAGTATCTATGTCTGCAACACAGCCCCTTCACTTAATGCTTAAGGAACATTTCAGAAGAAGGGGTGGAAAGATTTTAAGATCCAGAGGAGCAGGAAATCTGATATGAGATTGTGTCCTCTGTCAGGGAAGCTAATTCATGATATGCCAACAGTACACTTAAGACTAACATAGCACCAATGACATGCTAATGTGGAAGGGGGAAGCATGTGCAGCTTCAATCCTACACAGAGAAACACAGAGAACAGAGGATTGCTGTGAGGGGGAATTTGTCTTGTTCAGGGAGGAGCCTCCTAATTGCTTGTCCAATCCCGAGTGGTCAGCTTTGGAATCTTGCAACATTAAAGAGACCCAGAAGGTTGTACCAATATATTTATGTGAATAATAATAATAATAAAATAATAATATAATCAGAGGAAAGTAGGGCCATACATTCTAGAAGGGGTAATGTGGGGCAACAAAGTGGGTGGAAGGAAGGGGTATGGGAAGAGTTGGAGAAATGAGGAGAAAATAATGTAATTACATTATCATTAAAAATTCATAAATGATCAATTAAAATAAAATTAGAACCAGATGTTTTAAAAACAAATACAACAGGTTCCTGAACCTCAACGTTATTGACATTTAAAGTCCTATGAACTGAAGGGTGTTTAACAACATTGGCTGTTTAACTCATGTAATTAGCACCAACTCCTCACACTGTCTCCTGTAATCTCCTGACATGCCGAATATCTTCTGCTAGCAGTAAAAGCTGTTGTCTCCTAAGAACTCCTGGGACAGAGCACAAGTAAGGCTTTTTGGATTGCTGGGTATTTCTAGTTGACACACAGGTAGTTTTCATCTTGAAATTTGTGAAAGGGTATTCTTAGATTGTGGCTTTTTCTGAAGGAAATGGGAAGAGAGAATGAGTTCCCTGAATATACCAGGAAGCATCAAGTCTTTTAAATAGAATATCTGATACAAATTAAGACAGGGAGAGCCTTCTGGAGAATAACAGCATAACTACTAAGGTGGTAATATGTATGGTTTGTTTCAAGCCACTGAGGCTGGACTCCAGAAAGAGGGCTGTTCAGGGATAGTTGAAGTTTAGAGAGATACCTAGGAGATGGGCTATACAGGGCATGGCAGCCATGGGATAGACTTTGTATTCTATCTGAATGTGATGACAATCCACTGGAAGTTTCATGTGGGATCTATAGAATGAACATAGCAATGTGATATCATGACTGTTTTGGTCATTACATGGAGAAAGGTGAGGTTGACAAGAGTGGAAACAGGTATAAGTTTAGAAGCCTTATTTAGATGGAATATGGAAGATGGAAGATGATAGTGTCTTTCTCTAGCAGGAGTATTGAAGGCAATGGAATCAGGTTCAGGATGTATTTTTATAACACAACCAGGAATGTTTATGATGTACTGTATAAGAGACACGAGAAAGAAAGATATCAAACTTAGTCTACCGTCATGGGTCAGAGCAACTGAGCAGATAGTTGAATGGTTTACTGAGTAGTAAACACTGTGTGTGTGAGAGAGGGAGAGAGGGAGAAGGAGAGGGGGAGGGGGAGTGGGAGGGGGAGAGAGAATTATCTTTCACACATATTATGTTTTTGAAGTTTACTAAATATCTGGCTGGAGCTATGTAATAGGCTATCATATTGAAGAGAATTACCTCTGGCAACAGGGTCATGTTATGCATGATAATTTGAGGGTAATAATGATATAGACGGTATTTGTGGCCACACAAGAAGTTTGCACAGATCATGCTGGAATAAAGAATGAATCTTAATTCATGTAACATTCAGAGATTTGAAAGATGAGAGTCAATGACAGAGTGACAGAACCAGCTGTGAGGAAAAGAGGAACCAGAGCTTGTGAGAACTAGGTTTGGGGAAGGGGCAGAGATTTAGGTTCCTCTCAGACTAGGTAATAAGAGATCTCTAACAGATATGACAACTAGAGATAAGTTTTTGAATGTTCCCCAAAAGGTTGTCTATTAAAGGTGTTGTCCTCATCTTGAGATAATATTTGTAGATGGTGCTGTTTTAAGGATGTAGAACCAAGTGGCAGGTAATTAGGACAGTCTGGGTGTCCCTCTTTGTTGAAATGCTGGACCTTTCTCCCCCTTTCATTCCTTGTAAGAACAGTTTCTTCTTCATGCAACCTCCTCATGAAGTCCTTACTCATCATAGGTCTAATGCAACAAAGCTGTGAAATCCTGATCTGAAACCACAGGACCAAATAAGCACTAACTCCCTTTAAAAATTATTATTTTTTCATGTTTTGCCTGTGTTTATGTCTGTGAGGGTGTTGGGTCCTCTGGATCTGGAGATACAGATAGTTGTGAGCTGCCATATGGGTGCTGAGAATTGAACTTGGGTCCTCTGGCAGAGCAGCCAGTGTTCTTAACCACTGAGCCATCTGTTCAGCCCATCAGTAACTCCTTTTAAATTGTTCATCTCTGGCACTTTGTCACAGGAACAGGAAGCTGACAACAGAGTTTCTAAGAGTCGTTCCAGAAGGTATAAAGAAAGAAAGGCTAGATGGAGAGAACGAGGAGGAGAAGCAGTGGGAAGGGAGCTTATAAACTCGTTCTAGGAGTTTCCTCATGGGGAAATTACTGAAACCAAATTTTATGAGTTGAGTAAGGTGAGGCAGAATTTTCTTTCAAGGAAAACTTCTAGAAAGAGTTGTGAGAGATTACTTGGAAGTTAAGTCAGCAGGAACTTTATGTGAGCAGGGGAGGTGAAGGATGATACATGCAGATGGCATAAAGATATCCAGTAGGTATATGCATAAAAGTGTGACTCATAAGAAAGAATAAAATAAGTATTCGACTTGAGGAAAATTCATAAAACAAGCTTTGATTGCATTTCTATTGTTTTCTAAACATTTATTTATTTATTTACTTGGAGGAGGGAGGCCATGGTCATCTGTGGAGGTCAGAGGACAGCTTGCTGGAGTCAATGCTTTCCTTCCACCATGTGGGCTCCAGAGATAGAACTCAGGATCAAACTCAGGTCATCAGGCTTGGTGACAGGTGCCTTGACCCGGTGAGCCATTTCACCAGCCTTACTTGGCTATATTTTACATAAAATTATATCCATCCACTGAAAAGTAGTTAAATCAAAATAATAATAGCAAGGCCTGGTCAGTGATAAATTACTTGCCTAGCATATTCAAGGCTCTGAATTTAATTCCAAGCACAAGAAGAGAACAAAATCCCACTTATCTCTATGCAAAGCTATTTCCTGTGTACATTACATTTTCATAATGATTGTGCATAGTTACCATATCTTTATTCCGCACAATTAAGATGTAAGGAAAACAAGGTAAAGGTGAGACCTTAGAATTCAATTAGAGTATCAAGTAGAGTTTATATCTGCTGCAGAAAAGTACCCATCAAGTCAAGGATTGATAACTACATTTATCATTTAGCTAGTCTCTACTGCCCATTGTAAGGCTAGTTTTGATGATGATTACTGGGACCAGGTATTAGTAGGTGAAGAAGTAAGTGAGGGGAAATTCAGAAGAAGGTTAGAGAGTATAAAGTGTGAAGATAGATGAGAGACATATACATTATGAGGAGTGAGAAGAAGCCTTCTCTCAGTAACAGTGACAGTGAAGAGGGTCCCAGAGTAAAGCATCCCTAAGTGACATTGTAAGGATTTTAAAATCACAGATAGTAAACCTGATGTGGCTACACATGTCTGTAATCCAAGCACTGGGGAGACTGAGGCAGAAAATCATGAGTACAAGGCCCAAATGGGCTACTTGGTGAGACCCTGACCCTTATGATCAGTGTGAAACAATATAGAATTACTTGCGAAGACAATGTCAATGAGAAATTGTCTAGGTTGGGTTAACCTGGTGGAAAATCTTGAAGAAAATCTGTGGAGGATTGTCTTGATTGTCTTAATTAGTGTGTGAAGATACAATTAGAAGGAGGGTAGTACCATTTTCTGGACTCCATGAATATAAGAAGCTGAGTATTAAGTAGTTAATTCACTACTTTCAGCTCTTGACTGTGGATGTGGCATAACCAGATGTCTAACTTGCTGCCATCTTGATTTTCTGCGATAATGGGCTGTAACCTAGAAATATAAGCCAAATAAAGCTTTTATCTCTTTTTTGTTTTTGTCATAATGTTTTATCACAGCAACGAAAATGAAACTAGGACACCAACTCACAGAAAGAAAGAAACAATATTATAAGGCAAAGGTGTTTTCGTCTAGTTGAGCTTATTTTCTAGAATGGAATCAGATAGAACAAACAAGGCCATAGAACACAAGAGAAGGTCAATGAAGGAAAACGAGCCACAACAGAAAATAAACAAAACCAACCAGCTCCAATATATCTCCTCTAGCCCACAAAAGCAATGTTTCAATTCCAAGTGACATTTAATCTTGCATTTCTTACCCAGTATTTACCAGGCATATTTATGGTCTGTGGTCATGTTTATTTCTTTTTCCAGAATTAAGAAATAGAAGTGGGCAGTGAATGGATGCCTATTTCCTTCCTTTGCCTAAGCTGGTCCTGAGTCGAGGGTCAATATCTGATTTTACAAATAGGGTTGAGCCCGTGATGATAAACCTTGCATTCATTAGTCCTGTTTTCTTACTAATGCTATGCAGGCTGTGAGTCTTCCTTGTGGCCTCTGTGAATCCATGAACTTCCACGGAGTCAGAAACAGAAGAAGGCAGCAGCCACACCCATCCTGCTGGGGTTTACAGGCATCTAGATGCAGGAATTTGAGAATATAGATTATGGTTTCTTGGTTTCTTTGGCCTCCTGTCTTAAAAATAGGATAGTGACAGGTTTTCAGGCAGGAGGCCTTGCATCTTTTGGTGCTAACATTTTGTGTAAGACAAAGACCCACTTCATTGGAACGTGAGCTCCATTAGTATTCTATCCTTTGCTAAGGGTGGACATAGGATATGGAACACTCATGAGCTGTGGGTTAATTCATTTGTCACAAGGTGCAAGAACGAGCTAAGAAAACAAAAGTAACAAATTCAGCATAACTACCTTGTTTAGGTTACCAGAAATCTAACATGGACTTCACTGGTCAAAGGGGAAGAAGACTGCCCACTGGGTTCCAGATAAGAGGGAGGACTAGAAACTATCAGTGTAACTTGGAAAGGAAAAGTATCAGAAAGAAAGTGGACTTAAAGAAAATGAGGAAAACTTTCAGAAAGAGAGCAAGAGAGCGAGAGAGCAGGAGAGCAGGAGAGCAAGAGTGAACTTTCAGAAGGAGAGAACAGCTAGCTGTAAAACAGAACAGAGGAAGAAAAGATGGATGTGCTGGAAAGAAGGAAGCCAAGCTGAGCCTGGTTCCAGCTCGGAGGCTTCTAAACTGGAAAAGGGGAAGAAAAGCCTCATCTAAAAGGCAATCTACTCACTCTGGTGAGAAGATATTGGTGGTTCTTACTACAGGAGATGGCTCAAGTCCAGATGTGACTCTGGTCGACACAGTGACTTTTCTGGTAGAATAGGTCACCACTGGTGGGGGATTCACCAGAAGGCTGTGGCTAGCAGGCATCCTTGGGTTGTTAAACTATTTTTATACTTTGAGAATTTCATAAATGTATACAGTGCATCCTAAACAGAGGTTCCCCATATTTCCAAGGCCACCTTCCCTTCTAGCTTAAAGTCCCCTTTTTTCTTTTTAAACTTATTTCACTTTTTTGCTTTCCCTTTCTCCTCCCTTCAAAATCTTCCATGTACGCTTCTTTGCTCTCTTTCAAATCCATGGCCTCTTTTTTTTTATTAATTGTTGTTATACACATACATATGTCTACTTCTCTCCTATCTCCTCCTATATCTGAACCAGACCTCCCTTTTTCCTCCCCCTCCTTTCTCCCTTCCAGATCCCTCTCTCCCTCTACCTCCTGAGATTATTTTCTTCTACTGTCTGAGTAGGACGGCAATGTCCACAATTTAGTGTAGTCTTCCTTATTCATAGGTTTCATATAGTCTGTGAGTTGTATTGTGAATATTCTGAGCTTCTTTTCTCTTCTCTTCTCTCTTCTCTCTTTTCTTCTCTCTTCTCTTCTTTCTTCTCTTCTCTTCTCCTCTCTTCTCTCTTCTCCTCTCTTCTCCTCTCCTCTCTTCTCCTCTCTTCTCTTCTCCTCTCCTCTCCTCCCCTCCCTTCCCCTCCCCTCTTCTCTTCCTCCTCTTTTTCTCTTCCTCCTCCTCTTCTCTTCCTCCTCCTCTTCCTCCTCCTCTTCCTCTTCCTCCTCCTCCTCCTCCTCTTCCTTCTCTTCTTCGACTAATATCCACTTATCTTTAAGTACATACCATGTGTGTTCTTTTGTGACTAGGTTAGCTCACTCAGGTTGTTATTCTCAAGTTCCATCCATTTGCCTACGACTTTCATGAAATCATTGCTTTTAATAGCTGAGTGGTGCTCCATTGTGTAAATGTACCACATTTTCTGTATCCATTCCTCTGTTGAGGAACATCTGGGTACTTTCCAGCTTTTGGCTGTTATAAATAAGGCTGCTATGAACATAGTAGAGCATGTGTCTTTGTTATATGTTGGAGCATCTTTTACTCAGGAGTGGTATAGCTGGGTTCTCAGGTAGTACTATGTCTAATTTTCTGAGATGAATTGATTTCCAGAGTAGTTGTACCAGCTTTCGATCCCACCAGCAATGGAAGAGTGTTCCTCTTTCTCCACATCCTGGCCAGCATCTGCGGTCACCTGAGTTTTTGATCTTAGCCATTCTCACTTGTGCGAGATGTAATAACAGGGTCGTTTTGATTTGCATTTCCCTGATGACTAAGGCTGTTGAACATTTCTTTAAGTGGTTCTCAGCCATTCAGTATTCCTCAGTTAAGAAATCTCTGTTTAGCTCTGTACCCCATTTTTAATAGGGTTATTTGTTTCTCTGGTATCTAACTTCTTGAGTTGTTTATATATTTTGGATATTAGCCCTCTATCAGATGTAGGGTGGGTAAAAATCTTTTCCTAATCTGTGGGTTGCCTTTTTGTCCTATTGACAGAGAGTGTCCTTTGCCTTAAAGAAGCCTTTCAATTTTATGAGGTCCCATTTGTTGATTGTTGATCTTAGGGCATATGCCATTGGTGTTGTGTTCAGGAAAATTTCCCCTGTGCCTATGTGTTCGAGGTACTTCCACACTTTGTATTCTATTAGATTCGGCATATCTGGTTTTATGTGGAGATCCTTGATCCATTTGGGGTTGAGCTTTGTACAAGAAGATATGAATGGATCAATTTGCATTTTTCTACATGCTGACTGCAAGTTGAACCAGCACCATTTGTTGAAAGTGTCTTTTTTCCGTTAGACAGTTTTGACTTCTTTAAGTGACCATAGGGTTCATTTCTGGGTCTTCAATTCTATTCCATTGATCTACCTGCCTGTCTCTGTACCAATATCATGTGGCTTTTATCACTATTACTCTGTAGTTCAGAGTAATTTGAGGTCAGGGATGGTGATTTCCTCAGAAGTTATTTTATTCTTGAGAATGATTTTTGCTATCCTGATTTGTTTGTCATTCCAGATAAATTTCAGAATTTCCTTTTCTAACTCTGTGAAGAATTGAGTTGGAATGTTGATGGGGATTGCATTGAATCTGTAGATTGCTTTTGGCAAGATGGCCATTTTTACTATATTAATCCTGTGATCCATGAGCATGGGAGATCTTTCCATCTTCTGAGGTTTTTTTTTTATTTCTTTCTTCAGAAACTTGAAGTTCTTGTCATATAGATCTTTTACTTGCTTGGTTATAGTTACACCAAGATATTTTATATTATTTGTGACTATTGTGAAGGGTGTCATTTCCCTAATTTCTTTCTCAGCCCATTAATCCTTTGAGTAGAAGAAAGATTTGTTTGAGTTAATTTTCTATCCAGTCACTTTGCTGAAATTGTTTATCAGGTGTAGAAGTTCTCTGGTGGATTTTTTTTTTTTGGTCACTTATGTATACTATCATATCATCCACAAATAGTGACATCTTCACTTACTTCTTTTTAACTTTTTATCCTTTTGATCTCCTTTTGTTGCCTAATTGCTCTGGCCAAAATGTCGAGTACTATATTGGGTAGATAGGGGAAGAATGGGCATCCATCTCGTCCCTGATTTTAGTGTTATTGTTTCAAGTTTCTCTTCATTTAGTTTCATGTTGACTATTGGTTTGCTGTATATTGCTTTTATTATGTTTCAGTATGGACCTTGAATTGCTGATCTCTTTAATACTTTTTAACATAAAGGGGCGTTGTATTTTGTCAAAAACTTTTTCAACATCTAATGAGATGATCTTTATTTTTGAGTTTGTGTATGTAGTGGATTATGTTGTGGGCTTCCGTATATTTAGTAATTCCAGAATCTCTGGGGTGAAGCCTATTTGATTATGGTGAATGATCATGTTCATGTGTTCTTGATTTCAGTTTACAAGAATTTTATTGAGTATTTCGGTATCAATATTCATGAGACAAAATGGTCTGAAGTTCTCTTTCTTTCTTGGGTCTTTGTGTGGTTTAGTTATCAGTGTAACTTTGGCTTCATAGAATGCATTGGGTAGTGTTCCTTCTGTTTCTATTTTATGGAATAGTTTGAGAAGCATTAGTATTAGGTCTTCTTTGAAGGTCTGATAGAATTCTGCACTTAAGTCAGGGCATTTTTTGGTTGGGAAACTTTTAATGACTGCTTCTGTTTCCTTAGGGGATATGGGACTGTTTAGAGAGTTTACCTGCTCTTGATTTTACTCTGGTACATGGTATCTGTCTAGAAGGTCATCCATCTAGATTTTTTTTTTCAATTTTGTTGAGTAAAGGCTTTTGTAGTCAGATCTGATAATTTTTTAAATTTCTTCAGCTTCTGTTTTTATTTCTCCCTTTTCATTTCTGGTTTTTTAAATTTTGATACTGTCTCTGTGCCTTCTGTTTAGTCTGGCTAATGGTTTACCTATCTCGGTAATTTTCTCAAAAACTAGCTCCTTGTTTTGTTGATTCTCTGTATAATTCTCTTTGTTTCTACTTGGTTGATTTCAGCCCCGAGTTTGATTATTTCCTGCAATCTTCTCATCTAGGATGTATTTGCTTCTTTTTGTTCTAGAGCTTTCAGATGTGATGTTAAGCTGCTAGTGTATGCTCGCTCCAATTTCTTTATGGAGGCACTCAGAGGTATAAGTTTTCCTCTTAGCACTGCTTTCATTGTGTCCCAAAAGTTTGGGTATGTTGTGCTTTCATTCTTATTAAATTCTAAAAAGTCTTTAATCTCTTTCTGTATTTCTTCCCTGACCAAGTAGTTATCATTGAGTAGAGCATTGTTCAGCTTCCACATGTATGTGGGCTTTCTGTTGTTTTTGATGTTGTTGAAGACCAGCCTTAGTCTGTGGTGATCTGATAGGATGCATGGGATTATTTCAATCTTCTTGTATTGGTTGAGGCTTGTTTTGTGTCGGATTATATGGTCAATTTTGGAGTATGTATCATGAGGTGCTAAGAGGAAGGTATATTCTTTTGTTCTAGAGTGAAATGTTTTATAAATATCTGTTAAATTCTTTTGGTTCATAACCTCTGTTAGTTTCACTGTGTCTCTGTTTAGTTTCTGTTTCCATGATCTGTCCATTGGTAAGGGTGGGGAGTTAAACTCTCCTACTGTTATTGTGTGAGGTTCAGTGTGTGCTTTGAGCTTCAGTAATGTTTCTTTTATGAATGTGGGTGCCCTTGCATTTGGGCCTTAGATGTTCAGAATTGAGAGTTCATCTTGGTAGATTTTTCTTTTGATGAGTACAAAGTGCCCTTTGTCTTTTTTGGTAACTTTTGGTTGAAAGTTGATTTTATTTGATATTAGAATGGCTAGTCTAGCTTGTTTCTTAGAACTATTTGCTTGGAAAATGTTTCCAGTATTTTATTTAGAGATAGTGTCTGCCTTTGTCACTGAGGTGCATTTCCTGTATGCAGCAAAGTGCTGTATCCTGTTTATGTATCCACTGGGTTAGTCTATGTCTTTTTATTGGGGAATTGAGTCCATTGATGTTGAGAGATATTAAGGACCAATGATTGTTGCTTCCTGTTATATTTGTTGTTAGAGGTAGAATTATGTTTGTGTGGCTATCTTCTTTTGGGTTTATCATGAAAAGATTAGTTTCTTCCTTTCTCTTGGGTATAGTTTCCTTTCTTGTGTTGGAGTTTTCCTTTTATTTTCCTCTGCAGGGCTGAATTGGCAGAAAGATATTATTTAAATTTGTTTTTTCTTGGAATATCTTGGTTTCTCCCTCTATTGTAATTGAGAGTTTTGCTTGATAACGTAGTCTTGGCTGGCATTAAAAATTATGGAATGTTTCATGAATTTGCATGTCATCCTTGCACAGGGACAATGCTAATCTTCTCTGTAATCTTCCAATTTTAGGATATGTGTTGCTGAAGCAAACACTCTAAAGCTCTTCTAAAAATACCATAGAAGTAACTACTACTGTAGAAATTTCCTAAAATATAAACACACACACACACACACACACACACACACACACACACACACACTTAGAATAGGAAAACATTGACTCTAATCTATACTGCAAGTCCAACATCAGAAATATGTTACCTTTTATTGCAGTTGTAAGCTGGTAAGCTTTCCTTACCTTGAGATCTTGATAGTAAGAGCCTATTGCTGAAGACATCACATACATAAGTCAGATTATTGAGAAATTAAGATTGTATTGACCTGGAAGCCTCATTTCTATTGACTAGCTCTCAGTGTTGGAAGGTGCTATGTATACTACCAGAAGAAAAAAGTAATCACCACTCTTACCTAGTTATGAGCCCTGTGAGTTACAACAAAGATCTTCCTGGTAAAATATGTCACTGGTGCAATAGTGGAATGACTACCATAGGAGTAAGTAACTACTTTCTGATTAAATTTAATGACAATGCCCAACACTATTATTGTAGGGAAGAACTTGGGTCTGGACAGGACATAGACCTTTAGAAAGAACCTACTACTACTATTTAGCTAAAACACAGTAATAATTGATTCCTAACAACTTCTTATTATACCAGTTGATTAGTGTATCTTCCAAATGTCATAAAAAAGCTTCACTTTTCAGTCACTGGTAGTTAACACAGAAACCCATAACCGGTCAAGGTGCATAAAATAAGATACTGTGAAGTCATCAGTCTTAAATAGGACATTGCATCATAACCCCTTCCTCCCAAGGACCAACATTTATTGCAGAAAAGGGATGGAAAAACTGTAAAAGCCAGTGGCAGTGGATGACTAACAGAAAACAGTTTTCTAGACAAAACAGGACAGTTGCATATATGAACTCATGGTGGTTGTGACAGCATACACAAGACCTGTGCAAACTCAAGTCAAACAAAATTCCAGCATTGAGTGGAGAAGCAGTTGTGAATTCCCACTCTTAGCTGAGGAGAGGGAGAACTAGCCTTCTTTAAGAGTGTGTGCACCTCTGGTAGGCTTAACACGAGTCAGTGGATAGCCAGACCCCTATGAGTTTATAGATAGCACCAATGGCATTTCATGGTTTAAAGAAAGGAGGGTACAAAGTTAGGTGAGTATGGAATGGGAGATAGGGCTGTAAGGAATAAGATACAGGGATGAATATGATCAAAATACAATGTATGAAATTTCCAAAGAATTGATATAAGTACTTAAAGGAAGGTAATTGTAGGAATACTATATACAGAAGAAGTGAGACCATCTCAATCATGTGAACACAGGAGAGAAATTTCAGGTTGGAATGGAAGAACACAGGAGAGCTCAGAAGTAAACTATCTGTCAAAAACAGCAAATCATCAAAACCTTGATACTAGTATGAGATAAAGTAAAGAACAAATAATCTGGTCAACAGTGAAGACAAAACAGCAAAATTATATGAATTAGTAAACATTTATCTAAATAAGCAAATGTAATTGGCCACAACTTACCAATAAATACACACACATTATATGACTAGATTAAAAACCTGGAACCAACTTCCTGTTATCTTTAAATAACAAACATTATCCTGTCCCTAGAGGTGGTACAAGTGTTGCTGTTGTATAACATGTGTTTTCAGTTGGTGGGAGAGAAGAGAGAGACTATGTCTATGCTCAGCTCAGTGTTCTGATCTATTAATACCTGAATTATTAGCAGCCTAACATTCCCTGAAAACAGAGAGCCTGATATGACTATCAGTCTAGTGCCAAGTCTACTCAGATGGGCTCCCAGTACTGGGACAAGATAGAGAATAGAAGATCTTCACCTGGGACCACAGGCCCCAGTTAGAAATGAGTCTGAGATAACCACCAGAGCAGAGCTATGAGGAGCTAGCTTGAGATGACCTCCAGTCGAGTGTGGTGCAGGTTTTGAGGGAGCAGACCATGCCCTAGATGACCCCTGCCAGGTACCAAGGTGCATAAGTGGGGCATGACACTCCTGAGACCATTACTGAGATGACCCCAGACACTTGGAAACTCCAGGTGCCACTAGGGAGAGCAAGTAAGTGGTGGAGTAGTAAAGGAGGAGGGACATAGAGATGTCTCTATGTCTATCTATGGTGAGAAGAAGAACTGTTGACTTGAGGGTAGCAGCCTGATGTTAGTAGCTAGTGATTCCATCTGGGACCATGGTGGGTTCTTGGCCTGTGCTGCCACTGGGGTCCATGTCTGCATCCATGGTCCTGCAGCAGCGGGACCAAAGGCTAGGTGGATATATCTGGTCTGGGCTGCTGTCCAGGGATATGCTGATGTCTGAGGGCTGCGCAGAACTGGCCTCACTCCTCACCTGGGTATCATGAGAGAGCTGGCCCTGGAGATGTGAGAGCAGGGCATCTGCCTCTGCCCCTGGCCAGCTGCAGTGCTAAGGAGAGCACTCCTGAACATCGTGGAAGTTGCAGGTGTGCTGGCCTGAGGGTGTGAATATGGGAGTGCTGGCCCTGACACTCACTTCCTGTGGTAGCATGGACAAAGGAAAGCTACCCTCCTCCAGACTCCTCCCTCATGGTCTGCAGCAGGTGGGAGACCTGGCCCTGGAGTCACAAGAACAGAAGAGCTGGGCCTGTTCCCCACCAGCTGCAGCACATGGGAGAGTGGATGCTATACCTTGCCTGTGCAGCACAGTAGAGCTGACCCTGGAATTGGGAACATGGGTGAGCCCCCCTCCCAAGGATGTGAGCATGGGGGAGCTGCTCTCTCCACTTGTCTGCTGTGCCACGACACAGGAGATGGATAGATGCCCCACCCCTACTACCTATGGCAGGCAGGAAAGCTGGCTTCAAGGTCATCAGTGTGGAAGAGCTGGCCCTGCCCTTCTCTCCTGCAGCACTCAAGAGCCCAGTACCTCACTTGGGGAACACATTAGAGCCGACCCTGATGGCAGGGGTGCAGGTGAGCTGACCCCAATGGTGTGAGTGTGGAGAGATAGCCTTTCCATTTGTCTGTCATATAGCTGCATGGGAGAGATCCCCTCCCTCACCTTTGCCTCTTGTCACCTATGGCAGGTGGGAGAGCTGTTCCTGCCCTTCACCTGCTGCAGCACTAGGGAGAACGGGCCTTTTATGTCACCTTGGCAGCACATACTAGCTGGCCCTGGATGAAGGAATTGCAGGGGAGCTGGATCTGAGGTTATGAATGTAGCAGAGACAGTCCTGCATCTTGCCTGATGAGGAAGAGACACACTTCTCCATTGTCCCTCACGTGGGCAGTAAGGAAAGCTGGCTCAGGGTCATGAGAGTGGGAGAACTGTCCCTGTCCCTCACTGGCTGCAACACTAGGAGAACAGGTCCTCCACCTCACCTGGGAATCAATATAAAGCTGTCCTTGGTTGCAGGGTTTGCCAGTGAGCCTGCCCTGAGAGCAGGAGAGCCAGCAGGCTTACCAGGTCAGGTACCTCTAAGGCCCAGATCTAGTTTTGAATGGGTCTTGAATTGGTCCACTCCAACATTCACCCATTGATGAACTGCTAGTGTGCATGAAAAGGCCAGTCCTACATATCTAAAACTACAGGATCTCCATGACTACAGAATCTCCATGACACTGGATATTCAGTAGGAGTCCCAGTGAGGTTCTATTATTGAAAGAGTTGCAGAAGCTTGAGGTCTTGTACCAGACCAATGAGGGGGAGGTGGGCATCCTTTCAGAGACATGGGAGGAGGAATGGGTTGAGGAACTGTTGGGGATAAACTGGGAGGTGGGGCAATAGCTGGATTGTAAAAAATAAAATAAAATAAAATAAAATAAAATAAAATAAAATAAAATAAAACAAAACAAAATAAGATAAAAACCTCTACAAGGAAACAGTTATATGAACAATGAGACATCTTACAGAATGAGAGGAAAACTCTCCCCACTGTATTTCCAAAATGGGTATTAACATCCAGAATCTGATAGAATTCAAAACATATACACCAGAACATTAAATCATCCAACTCAATTATGAAATGCATAAAGATTTCTGAAAATGAATGTTTCAAAAGGGTAATCTGTGTCCTTACCTGTCAGGGAAATGTAAATCAGAATTGTTTTGGATTTCTATATCACCCAGTAAAAATGGATGTACATCTTCAAGTAAAGAAATGATAACAAATGCTAGCAAGGATGTGGGAGAAGAGAAACCTTCACACATTGCTGGTGGGAAGTGAACTGCTGTGGCTGCTATGGAGTCAATATGGAAGTCCCTCAAATAACTAAAGTGTATAGATCAGTGTGGTTCCCAGCTTTCATCAGAGAAGCTTCTGATTGCCCAGCAGCAGTGGATATAAAAACTCATCAGGCTAACACATATGTATAGCACTTAAAATAATTTATTGTAATTGTTGTCGTATGTATTCCTTCTCTTACTGATTTTAGAAAGAAGAGATTTTGCTCATTTTACTTTTGTGATGCAACATACAGTACACTCAACTGATAGTTGTTAAATTAGTGAAGTTTTTCCTCACCAGCTTATCATTGTCCTATATAATATGATAATTCACCTAAAATTTCATTTTTTGTTGATAATTTCAACCCACGACCTCTGAGACACCTCAAATTTTATGCTTACAAACTAATAAAAGAAATTGAGTGATTACATACAGTATAATTTGTATGTTAAGCCGTAAGTTATGTTATTACTATTAGAAGATAAACTTCCTGAATGGAACATTTATGAGAGATGGCATGTAATTATTGGTATCAGTTTAATACCTTTCATAGTGACTTGTCTGTTCTGCTTGTCCCCTGTTGGAATAAATATACCAATTTCTTTCTCATAGCCTCCACCATTCACTTCCCAAGATTCATAGGAAAAGGGGAGACAAATGGGAATTTTCAAGTTTCATTCTGTTCTTGTCCTGAGAATTGTGTGAGCCTGAATTCAAAGCTAATGATGGATTTTTTTGGTGAAGGAAATTTTAAGATATCATAGTTGTTAGGCTCTGCCGTTTACTGTTCACTGCTCTTACCTAGGATTACAGTAAGACTGAACAGCAAAAATACAGAAAGATGCATAAAATGTTCAGTTTGTTGAGAAAAGAAGGACAAGTGAGTTTGAAGTTACAAACAAGGAGGGTTTAGAGAAAGCAGATATATAATTATTAAAGAAAATAGTGCAATTAAAGAGAAACTCTGAACTATGTACTGGGACAATAGAAAAGGTACTTTAGGCATAAGTAATATGACAATCATTGAAGATTTCAACTTGTGGGGTAAATTTATTAGGAATTAGAGAATGCTACAACTGAAGGAGTTCTTTGCTAGAAAACAACCCCTAGGGAAGTTTTTTTTTCCCTCAGGTTCATCCCCCAAGATACACAGAGGACACTGGAACTGTGATAGGAGGGGGACAGCCTACATACCAAGCTGCCTGCAGAAATCTCCAGCACTGTTCACATGATACCAGTTTTACAGGAATGCAAAATACAAGAGTTTTAGGGTCATGGATGCCCTTGTATCAAGAGTCTAGAAAGCCACTGAGGCCAGGCATTGGTGTCAGGGTCTGATTTTCTGAAAGGAGACCACCAACAGATCATTGTAGAAAGCCATGGAGGTAATGCATAGGGTTTGGTGTTAGCCCTTTTGGATTTCAGTCATTTTAGTTTTGCTTTGAAATGATCATCTATCTTCCTGTTCCTGTCTTTTGGAATGAGAGTGTTTAGTCTAGCCATAGCAAGATATATCTATGTATCTTGATACTTTAGAGATATATATCATGATACTTTTGCTTCATAGGAGCTTACAGTTAAGAGATGTCCTTGAATCTCAGAAGAGACTTTAGATAGCTGTTTGGGGACTACTAACACTGGGGTAGTGGTAGTTAGAGATGTACTGAATGTATTTTGTACTTTGAGATTGCTATGATCCTGTGGGAATTAGGGATGGAAGTTTACGGCTTAAAAGAACTATGTTTTGGCTTCTCCAATGCCCTCTTAAGCCTTTCCTTCTAACCCATCTCTATTCTTTTGTGACTTTCTGCTGATCTGAAGAACTATTTCCCTGCTGACCAGGGAACTCCAAATATGGCTAGGGTCCAGATTCAGACAACAGTACCAAAAACCTGGATCATGCACCCAACAAAGGAGACATCAGATATCTATACCAAGGAAACACCTGAAACATTTTACCTCCAGTTGCATAGATTCCCAGTTCAAAACATCCAGAAAATCCAGGGCATCATGAAAAGATCAAGCATATGAATAATAGATATACAACAAGGGACAAATCCTCAGGTCAAAAGCATAAAAATATTTTTAACAAAATCAGAAAAAAATAATTTCCTAATCTAAAGAAAGAGATGCCTATTGGGAGAAAAGAGGCATACAGGAAACAAGCAGATAGGACCATAAAAGAAACTTCTCATGACACAATATAATAAAACACTAAATATACAGACCAAAGAAAGCATATTAAAAGCTTCAAGGGAAAAAGATGAAGTCATATGTAAAGACAGATTCATTAGAATACCATCTGACTTCAACAGAGAACTTAAAGCCAGAAGGACCTGAATGGATGCTTTATCAGTTCTAGAGGATCACATATGTTAGTCTAGTTCACTATACCCATCAAAATTATAAATCACAATCACCAGAAAAAGAAAAAAACATTTCATAATAAATACTTATGTGCCAAACAAATACGTAAAGGAAATGCTACTATAGCTAAAATCACACGATTGACCCTTATACAGTGATAGTAAATGACTTCAATGCTCAACTCTTGCCAATAGACAGCCTATTATGATTAAAAACTAAATAGAGAATGTCTTGAGTTAAATGTCATAAATCAAATGGACCTACCAGACAGCTACAGAACATTGCACCAAAACCACTAAAGAATACACTTTTTCTCAACAGCCAACAACTTTCTGCAAAATTGGCCACATATTAGGACACAAAGCAAGTGTCAGCAGGTATAGGACAATTGATACAATTTCCTGCATCTTACCTGACCATCACGTATTAAAGCTGTATACCAATGACAATAGAAACAGCAGAAAGTGTGCAAACTTGTGGAAGCTGAACCACCAATAACCAAGAGAAAACTGGGTCAAAACAGAAATTGAGAAGGAAATAAAAAGCTTTTTAGAGTTGAATGAAAATATAGACATGACACATCCAAACCTATGAGACACAAAGCAGTTCTAAGAGGTACTGAGTATCTATATTAAGAAGAGTTAGCATTTTGAGAAAATCAGCAAAATTTACAAATATTTCATCAAATTAACTAAAAGACAGAGTAATAACTCAACCAAAGATAGGAGAGAGTCTGACGAGTTGCCATGAGTTCCATGGAAGGGAAGAGTCTGGGCTCTCTGGAGCATAGTCTGGTTCCATGGACAAGTGTAGTAGATTTTTAGAATAGAAACAACATAGTGAGACAGAATATAAAGTGAGACAGAATGAGGTGGCATTATTACATGATGTTGATTGATAGCACAAATAATTTTTTTATAGCTATGTCAGATAATTCAGAGTCTTGTGTATCAAATCTGAAATTTCCGTCTTGTAGAGCTCTGTGTATGAATTACTCAAATACCCTTTTGGATAGGGTAAATGATCAGCAACACAGTAAGAAGTCAGGGTATTCAGACAATTGATACATGACATAATTGGATTCAATGTACAATCAGCTGGATATTGTGAATTTAATATTCATCTTCACTCTATTTTAGATGAAATAAATCTTTAACAAGACAAATGAAGATAGGGATCATTGACAAAGAACTGGAACCACTTAATGCCAGAAACAGTTTTTGAGATCAGTATTTCAAGAAAGTTTCTAGAAGGAAAATTTTCTAAAGAAGTCACCCATGAAATGGATGGGATTATGGTTCAACCCATCAGAAAATGCACGCCAGGCTAATACGATGCAGTTTTGAAATGGAAACTTTCCACTCTGAACTCTGTAGGTTTCTCCTTAAGATGAGAATGAGAGGAGTAGGGTTGCTTCCTTAGAATGCTAGCCTTCTCTGTATTGGAGGCTATGAAAGGTCCTTTGTGCAAACCAAGGCAACAAAAGAATTAAAACACTAAAGTGGAGTGCATATTTGAGAACAGCAGCTAGGTCTTCATGAGACAAGCCAACAACATGGCCATGGCTATGTCTGCAATGACATCTTAAACCCTGTCACCAGAAAGATGATGTTTGGATACAGTGACATATATGCCACAGTTGGAGAAGAGTAAAAGCAAAACTATAGCATAGACCATGACACAGAGCTCACGCCATACCCTTCCTCCCCACCACATGCATTGGCCAGTGTAGACCCTGCCTCTGAGATCAGGTTCAACAGGAAAGAAATGAGAAAGAATGCTGTTGTCTCTCATTTACAGTCAAGGTAATTAAAAACTAAGAAGTGTGGCTTGATGCTGGAACATGTCGGATTTTTTTTTTTTAAAGGAAGACACATAGCCAGAATGAATATATTTGATAATTTGGTTACTAAGTACTACAGCTCATCATGGACCTACATATTTTATCTATATACAATAAATTCAGTCTTACTTTGTGGAATTTTCAGGTTGAAATAGCTGAAGAGATTGAAGGCAGTGAGACCTTATTATGTAGATGGATACTTTTACATTTGACTCATACCCAGCAATCTGAAATGCTAGCACAGAAAACATTGAGCTTCTTAGATATTAGATTTTAAGTTGAAACAAAAACTAGGCAGCAGCATTACACATTTTTGCTGTCATCATGGGTCTCCCATATTTCTGAATTTTTTGTTATAAGCAATGACAAGGTCAGGTATTGTGCTGTATTAAACAATTTTGTTTGGCCATCCCATTTTAAGAAGTTTTTTGGGGGTGCAGAATTAAAAAATTTAAACAATAACACCTCACTTTTTTTGTGAATTGCATCTTTTCTTTAGAAAGTATTTTGCCTATTTCTGTTGTTTCAGCTACAGTGTCAGATGTCCCAGGTTCTCATCCTGGTTGTGATTTGGAGTTATTTCATGGCATTTAGATATGAGACCCAGGTCCTTTATGTGCTGCTGTCCTGGGAACACTGCTTCCTTCCACTTCCAGGGCGCTCTCTGCTTACCTCTGAGAGACCATTGCAGAATACTCCCTGTGGTCTCTGGGAGTGACATCAAACACAAATAGTGCTAGTTCCCTCAAACAAAGTTCAAGACAATGGCATCTGATGTCTTTGGTTAGGAAATGATATCAGCTGAACTGGACACTGTCTCTAGAAAATGTCATCCCGCCACTGGACAGATGCAGGAGCATCGCAGACAATGAACATGGAGGAAGTGAAGACATTGCTCCCAGAGCCACAACTGCACCTCTGCATGAGGGATGCTAGTTCAATGGTCCCCTGTCATTACTAGGAAACTGTTCTGAGAGGCTTGGTAAGGAACTCATAATTAACTATTAGCAGATTAATATATTTGGTTTTAGAGACACAGGTTTTAAGTGAATATATTTTAAACTAATTCTCATGATCTGAGTTATAAAAAACATATATATATATATATATATGTGCAACAGTGTGTATTTTTTTTTAATTTATAGTCAACAGTGTAAGGCCTGAATGAGTTACCTAGTAGATGTGTATCTGACACAATTTCTATTTGACATAGCACAGATTTACCAAAAATGTATTTATATGCACTTGAGTTTTAGTGTTTATAAACAGTTTTCTCCTGAAGTGCATTTGTATATGAGACACTAGGACTGTGCTTGGGATTCTCTTTCTTTTGTTCCCAAGTTATGTAATGTGTAGCATGTTTATTCAAAACATGTCATAGTGATTTCCTTAGGGTGCTATTGTACATTTGGACACTAAAGGGATTTAAATACCCAATTGCTACAATGACTACTGAGGGAAAAATTTTCAAGATTCCTTCTGTCTTTTACAAGATGGACACAAAACAATGCCTGTGTGTCTCTGTGCAAGCTAGTGCCTGATGTCCCAGGGTCAGCAACTTTTCATGCCATTGACAGTTTGCTCTGAGCTCATATGAAGGCATAGCCCTTTTCAGACATAAAAGCAAGCTTTTGCCAGTGATAGCTAATAGAGTTAAATGTTTATGGCAATCCTAACCCTTTAAGTGGGTATGAGGAAAGAGTATTTTATAGGACATACTTTTCCCAGTTTTCCCTCTTCTTTTAATTATGGTAACATTATAATCATTGATCTTATAAGCAGATACCTCATCATCTCCAAACATACAGCCTAACAAAGAGTCATAACATTCACTAGGGTTGTTGGATTGAGACATAGAAGCAGGACTTTGAAATGCCAACAAACAAACAAACAAACAAACAAACAGACAAACAAAAAAATCCCTTTCCTTCTCAGCTCATCTCTCAACAGCTGTTCTTAAGCCAAAGTTTTCTAGATAATTATAAGACTTTGCTTTTCTGAATTATCACATATAAAAGTTTGTTTTGTCTTGTTTCTTTGTTGCTTGGAAAAATATGTTGACTACTGCCTGGATGGAGCCTTTGAAAAGGATCCAACAGTTCCTCTTGATGAAAGTCTTAGGGAAGCTAGGGATACAAAGGACATAATTTAACACAATAAAGGCAATTTACAGCAGCATTGTTATCTTAAATGGAGCAAAACACAAAACAAGAAGAACAAGACAAGGATGCACACCCTCTCCCTACCTATTCAATGTAGTACTTGAAGTCACAGCCAACACAGTAAGACAACTGTAGGAGATCAAGGGGATACAAATAGAAGAAGTAAAACTACCCTTATTTCAGGATGAAATTATTTTACATATAAATGACCATAAAGATCCCACCAAGAAAAACCTTTCAATAAAGTAGGAGGATACAAAATGAACACATAGAAATTGATAGTCTTCTTATCTTATATACAAATAACAAACATACTGAGGAAGAAATTAGGGAAACAGTACCTTTCACAAGAGCCTCAAAAAATGTCTTCAGATAACCCAACCAAGCAAGGAACGACATGTATAATAAAGACTTTAAGGCATTGAAGAATGAAATTGAAGAAGATATCAGAAGATGGAAAGACCTCCCACAGAAATTGAAACAAAAAAACTTAAACTTCTTATGCAAACACAATAACTCAGGATAGCTAAAATAATCCTGAACAAAAAAAGAACTGTTGGAGATATCATCATCCCATATTTCAAGATGTGCTACAGTGTTATCATAGTAAGAGCAGTGAGGTAGTGGCATAAAAACAGGCACACTGATCAATGGAATTGAACTGTAGATCCAGATATACATGTACAGACACCTGATTTTTGACAAGAAAGCCAAAATGTACAAATTGGAGAAAAGTCAACATCTTTAACAAGTGATACTGGTCAAATTGGATAGCTGTATGTAAAAGAAAAAAGTAGATCTATAGCTATTACTCTACACAAAATTCAACTTCAAGTGGATCTAGGACCTGAATAGAAGAGAAAGTAGAGAATAGACTTGATTGCATTGGCACAGGAAAGGGCTTACTGAACAGGACACTGATAGCACAGGCATTAAGGTCAACAACTCTAGTAAATGGGACCTCACAAAGATAAAATCAATCTGTAATGCAAAGGACATCATCATTCATGAAAAGTAGTAGTTTACAGAATGGAAAAAGCCTTTACCAATTACACATATGACAAAATTTTAGTATCTAAAATATATTTTCTAAAAAGCTGAACATAAAGCAATTAGTGTCATTTGGTATATCATCCATTGTCCAGGATAGGCCTTGCGCCAGGAATAGTTGGCTGACATCAAATAGATTCCATGGTTTTTGTTTTTTTTGCTTGTTTGGTTGGTTGGTTTTGGTATGACTTTTGTTTAGGTATTTTTTGTTATATTGATTATTTTGTTTTTAGTTTGTTTATTTTTATTTTATGAGGAGAGAGAAAGAGTGTGTGTGTGTGTGTGAAAGAGAGAGAGAGAGAGAGAGAGAGAGAGAGAGAGAGAGAGAGAGAGAGAGGGAGAGAATTAGATGAGATGAGGTGGGGAAGATATGGGAGGAATTGGGGTGAAGAAATTATATAATCTAAACATATTGTATGAAAAATTTAAATACAAGGAAACAACCCAATGATGTTTCTCAAATGTTGAAACACAAATGTCTGAGATTTATGAAATGTTGAGCATCCTTGACCATCAGGGAAATGAAGATTAAAACCCTCTGGCATTTCATCTTACCTTAGTCATAACTGCCAAGATTAATTAAAAAAATGACAACACATGCTGGTGAGGATGTAGAGAAAAAGGGACACTTATTCATTGCTGGAGTGAATGCAAACTGGTATAACCTCTATTGAAACCAATGTAGAGGTTCCTCAAAATGATGCAAATCGATCAATCTACCAGAAGAATAAGCTTAGGCATATGCCCAACTCTGCATTTTACAACAGAGATACAGGGTCATTTGTTTCTGATACATTCATAATCTTCAGAAATTGGAAACTGCTTACTGCTGAAGATACTGCATACTTAAGACATAGGGTTCAGAAAATTCGAGCTGGATCTGACTTGAAAGCCACTTTCCTGAAGTCTATTGTATATGGTTCCAGAAAATATGAAACCTGCCAATGAAGGGCTAAACAATTAAGCAGTGCTACTCAGCTATGATATCTATGAACCACAGCAATCACCAGTGTGATAAGAGATGCTTAGAGATGCAGTAAGTGTCAGTCACCTGTTGGTGGGAATGGACAACAATCTAACTGGACTTAAGACCCACTCAACAGGAGGAAAATCATGTTTGATACTGAAAACCTATGCAGCTTTTCAGGGCTACGGAAGTCACAAACATTAGCAAAGACTCTACTACTGCCACTTTGCTAGTCTAGCATAATTCTTTACTATCTCCTAAACCTTATCCTCACACCCACAGGTAATTGTAGCTACCACTCCCCACATCAAAGAAGTCTTTCTGTATATTAGCCCTCTATCGGGTATATATTGATAAAGATCTTTTCCCAGTCTCTTGGTTACCATTTTGCCCTATTGACAGTGTCATTTGCTTACAGAAGCTTCAAAATTTTATGAGGTCCCATTTGTCGATTCTTGATTTTAGAGCATAAACCATTGGTGTTCTGCTTAGGAACTTTTCCCCTGTGCCCAAGAATTTGAGGCTCTTCCCCACTTTCTCTTCTATTAGATTCAGTGTATCTGGTTTAATATGGAGGTCCTTGATCCACTTGGACTTGAGCTTTGTACAAGGAGATAAGAATGAATCGATTTGCATTCTTTTACATGCTGACCTCCAGTTGGACCAGCACCATTTGTTGAAAATGCTGTCTTTTTTCCACTGAATGGTTTTAGTTCCTTTGTAAAAGATCAAGTGACCATAGGTGTGTGGATTAATTTCTGGGTCTTCAATTTTATTCCATTGATCTTCCTTCCTGTCTCTGTACCAATACTATGCAGTTTTTTATCATTATTGCTCTGTAGTACAGCTTGAGGTCAGGGATGGTGATTCCTCCAGAAGTTCTTTTATTGTTGAGAATAGTTTTCGCTATCTTGGGTTTTTTGTTCTTCCAAATGAATTTGAGAATTGCTTTCTAACTCTATTAAAAATTGAGTTGGAATTTTGATGGGGATTGCATTGACCCTATAGATTGCTTTCAGCAAGATGGCCATTTTTATTATATTAATCCTGCCAATCCATGAGTATGGGAAATCTTTCCATCTTCTGAGATCTTCTTTGATTTCTTTCTTCAGGGATTTAAAGTTCTTGTCAAACAGATCTTTCACTTACTTGCTTAGAGTTACACCAAGATATTATATATTAATTTTGGCTATTGTGAATGGAGTTGTTTCCCTAATTTCTTTCTCAGCCTGTTTATCATTTGTATAAAGGAAGTTTACTGATTTATTTTAGTTAATTTGATGTCCCTCAACAGAAGAATGGATACAGAAAATGTGGTACATTCACACAATGGAGTACTACCCAGTTCTTAAACACAATGACTTCATGAAATTCTCAGGCGAATGGATGGAACTAGAAAATATCATCCTGAGTGAGGCAACCCAGAGACAAAAGAACACACATGGTATGAACTCACTGATAAGTGGACATTAGCCCAAAATCTCACAATGCCCATGATACAACCCACTTAGAAGGAAGGAAGACCAAGGTGTCGATGCTTCAGTCCTTTGTTGAGTGGGAAACAGGATGATCATGGGAGGTAAAGGGAGATGGGTACCAAGGAGGGACAGAAGAGGGGGAGAAAATAAATGGGGCAGTATCAGGAACTAGAGGGGATGTGACAGAAGTAAAGAGGGTCAGGAAATTGAACAAAAATATGTAGCAGGGGGGATGAGGAACTGGGAATAGCCACCGGAGTGTCCCAGACACCAGAGAAAAGTGAGGTTCCCAGGACCCAATGGGATTAATTTTAGCCAAAATGCACAGAGAAGGGGGAGATAGAACCTTTAGAGACCACCTCCAGTAGATAGGCATGGCCCCCAGTAGAGGGATTGGGCTACATTTCAAAAATTTTAACCCAGAAATGTTCCTGTCCAAAGGAAGAACAGGGAGAAAAAAATGAAACAGAGACTAATGAAGGGCCATCTGGGACTGCTGCACCTGGGGATCCAACATCTCTGCAGACACCAAACCCAACACAGTTGCTATGGTCAAGAGGTGTTTGCTGACAGGAACCTGGTGTGGTGGTTCCTTGGGAGGTCCAGCCAGCAACTGACCAATGCAGATGTGGATGCTTGGAGCCAACCATCAGATTGAGATTAGGGAACTTGGTGGGGGTGCTGGTGGAAGGACTGGAGGAGCAGAAGGGGATTGCAACCCCATTGGAAGAACAACATAGGCTCGCCTGACCACCCAGTTCTCCTAGAGACTAGACCACCAACCAAGGAGTGTACCTGGAGGGATCAATAGCTCCAGATACATATGTAGCAGAGGATAGCCTTGCCTGACAGCAATAGGAGGAAGGCCCTTGGTCCTGGGGATGTTTGATGACCCAGTGTAGGGGGATGCTGGAGCAGTGGGGTTGGAGAGAGTGGGTAGGTAGGGAAGCACCCTCATACAGGCAAAGGGGGGGGCAGGTGTGGGATGAGTGGTTGGTGGAGGGGTAACTGGGAAGTGGGATATCCTTTGAGATGTAAATGAATGGAATGATGAATATATATTCATATGTATATGTTATATGTATATATAGTCTCTCTTCTTCTCGCAACAAAAAAATGGAGTCAGTCACAGAAGAACACAACTGGACACAATACGCAATGCAGAGAACCACAGTTCATGGGGAACCCAGCCCCAAGGGTACATTTTATCACAGATCCTATATCTATGTATCAGGGAACATCAATGAAGATAGGTGGAAAGATTGTACAAGTCCAAATATCAGAAAGTCTGATGTGGAAAAGTCTCTCCTAGGAATGGCCGTATAAACAATACAAGGGAATGGCAATCTCAATGAACACGTTAACATGGGATGGGAAAATGTTCTTGGTGGCCCATCCCTAGACAAAGAACTAAAGGTAACAAAGAACTAGAGGAGAATTAGCTTCTCCTAGGGATGATCCTCTTCATTGGATGTCCAATGCATAGTAGGAAGCCTTAAAACCATCTATATACAAGCAACACAAATTGATTCTATAGGTTGTATTGATATGTATTTGTGCATATACATACATATATATCTATAATGTATGTAACAATCCTAATAAAAGAAAAAAGACTATCAAGTTGAGAGTGTTGGGGCATGGGAGGAGTTTAAGGGAGGTTAACTTGGTGGGATTAGAGGGAGATAAGGGAGAGGGAATGTGATATAATATAATACTACTTCAATTTCAAAAATGAAAAAGTGAAAAATAAAAGTAAAAGGATAGAGTAAAAGGAAAATAAAACATTCAGGTAAATAATTGGAACTAGAAACAGACAACTTGAGTAAGGTAACCCTAACCCCAAAAGACAAATATTTCATTTTTTCTTTTATATATGGATATTAGTTTTTTTCATTTCACATTCTTTTTTTAAATATTTTTATTTATTTTTTAAAATCAAATCATAATTTTTACTTATTCACACAGGGGTTATAAACACAAAAAGGCAGGACAAGGGGAAGGGGATGACAACGGAGCGTGGGTGTTCAGGGGGTGTACGGATATCTTTCAGAACATGGTATCGGCTGGGTGAAGGTTCAGGGGACAGGTCACTATGACTCTGTCTATGATTCACTTGTCCTTATCTAAGTTGGTATTATCCGCCAAGGCTATCTATTTGCAAGGTCTATGACTACTCAGGCCAGTAAATTTCCACAAAAACTGCCTGATTATAATAGCTTATAGCCCTCTGTTTCAATGTTTTTCCTCAGAGACACAAGACTTGGTGTTCGTATACATGTATGAGAGGTCTATTGCTGATTTTAGGCCTATGGCTGATTTTAGGCCTCTCCTCCCTTCTCTAAGTATAGAAGGGCTGTGGCAATTCTAATCTTGCAAAGGCAGGGATAGAGGCCTGACCTCCAGTACTTGAAGGGGACTTTGTAATGGCTCTGGTCCCCCTGCTGTTGCCCAGTGAGGCATGAGGGCCATATTCATCCTGAAGTCTTTTTCTTGGAGAGGGGATACTTTTGACATCAACCCCTATGCAGTCAGGCTTGTCCCTCAGGGAACCCAGAGAGATATTTTTAACTATTATTTATATTCCCTTGCAGTGCTTAGTCCCGCAGCCTAAGCAAGAATTCAGATCTCCAGTCAGAGGGGGTTCTGGGTGGCCCCTCTCTGCTTGGTCTAGGAGAGGAAGTCCTCTCTTTTAGGTTGGGTGGAGATGGGTTTTGGGAACAACCTGGATAGAGTAACAACCTTATCTTGAGTCTTGTGGTCCTCCATAGCTAACTTATGATAATGTATTTGAAAAGGTTTTGCTACCAAATTATTTATCTGTTGTTTCACAAAGTTAGTCTATTTAAGGCCCAGGGACCAAAAGAAATAAGCAAAAAATAACCCAATTAATGGTCCCAAGATGAAAGGAAGTAGGGTTGACAACCATGGAGAGGTTGAAAACCAATTCTTGTACCAGCACTCATCTTTCTTTCTCTCTCTGACTTTTCTCAGGTCCTTCTCCGACCTTTTTCATGCTCTCTTTAACCATCCCTGTCTTGTCTATGTAAAGGCAACATTCTTCTTTAAGTGCCATACACAGTCAAGAGCTGTACACACCCTTTTCTATTGTAAAAGAGTAAATCAAGTCCAATAAAGTCCTTTGAAACTTTTGGAGGTCTCTTCAGATAGCGAGGATGTTAGTTTTTAAGTTTCAGATATGTATGTTTCAATTGGAATAGCCATAGAAGTTAGGTAGCTAGGAAGTAGCCAGGGAGTAAATAGGAACCTTTCAAAGAAGGCAAAATAGAATAGAGTGTTATAAATAGATAAAGGGAAAACTAGATTAGAAGGATTAATAGGGAGGGTTATAAGAGGACAAAATAAAGGAAGGAATATGGAGAGGGTCAACTAAAATTAAGTTCTTTTGAGAAACCATATTGAAAAATAAAGGACAAACCATATTGAAGCCCACTACTGTGGAAGCTTTCTTAAACATATACATATCTAAAAGTAGATTATATAAAGTCACTATGTAATAGGGGAGACAATGCCCTAAGTAGAATCTTATGCCACTAAGTGAAATGTCCAATGTCAGGAATAAGTTACATCCTAGTGAGTCATTGGCTAAACATGTCCTATATCCTCTGACTAACATCACAGAACATTGTCAAGGTTATTAGTTATCCTTCACAAGATGATGGTAAGGTAAAAACCTATTGTTGAAGACACTATTTACTTAATTGATGTATGTTTCTATCTATACTGTATGTAACAATAGTAATAAAAGAAAACAGACTATCAAATTGAGAGTGTTGAGGAATAGAAGGAATTTAAGGGAGGTTAACTGGGTTGGATTAGATAAGGGAGCGGGAATGTGATATAATATTATTGAATATGGAGAAATTTGGCTAGTGCCTGACTAGAAGCTTCACCCCTACTGACTAGTATCCATGGTACTGAAACTGACTTTTCATGCTGCCAGAGAAGAAAAGTAGTCATCAGTATCACCCATCCAAAATCCTGAGACCTGCAAAAGCAACCTGCCTACAATATATATTGGTGTAATAATGGCACAAATGTTAAGGGGGTAAATAACCACTGTTCGTTGGATTTAAGGCCTACTCCATGTGATAGAACCCATACCTGAAATGATCAAAATGTATTTTATGGTCACTTGAACAGTGTCAGCTATGTGATCTATATCATGGAATGGGCCTTAAATTCAATCAGATAATGGTCGGTCACTTCTACAAACTTTGTGTCACTATTGGACTAGTGCAAGATGCAGACAGATCATCATCATAGATTAGAGTTTGTAGCTGGGTTAGTGTTTATTTTTCTTCTTTGGCAGCATGAAGAGTACTTTCCAGTATCATGAACACTAGTTCACCGGTAAAGGCTTTAGGTAACAGCAGTTTGACTTCTCCATGTTCAGTGAGTTGTGTAGGTACTGTCTTCAGCAATAGGGCCTTACTGTCAGTTTGTGGAGAGCAACCGACAGCCTTGGCAGTAGCCTGGGTTGCTTGGTGACTGAACAAACATTACTCTGATGAACATTCTGCTCTATCTGTAGATCAGTGGCTTGTTCAGCTATCATCAGAGTTGTTTCTTCCTTTAGTAGATGGGAACAAGTGCAGAGGCTCAAAGCTGGACTATGTTCAGAAAGGGAGAGACTTTGAAACATTCCATCCTAAATGGAATGTTTCCATCACATCCCTCCATTCAAGGCTCAGGCCACCCTGTGAAAGAAGGTGTGGAAAGATTACAAAAACACCCGTGAAATACAATGAAATCTGGCCCTCTCAACACAGTAGGGCAAGGGAACATACAAACTCACAGACTGTGGTACATGTACAGGATCTGCATGGGTCTGCACCAAATGAGGTCCTAATGCTGAGAGAAGTGGACACAAAGCCCATATCCCTAACACAGAAGCTATCTTCAATAGCTCACAAATGAAAAGTTAGCTCTCTCCAATAACAACTCACTGGGCATACAAACCACTCTTATGGGCTGGCTTCATACCCAGCAGTAGCTGGCCAATACAAAACCAACTCAATGGCATCTTTGGCATTTCTTTTCCTCATAACGTTTTGTGAGGCTATTTTCTTCTTACTCCCTCCTCACCTCTCTCTGTGCATGTGTGTCACAATCATATTACTTTTAGATCAGTAAGGTCAGAAGTTAGTATGGTGAGCATACTCTCTCTTTCCTCTTCCTCTTCCTCTTCCTCTTTCTCCTCCTCCTTCTCTTCCTCCTCTTCTACTTCTCTTCCTCCTCTTCTCCTCTTCCTCCTCCTCCTTCTCCTTTTTATAACCTTTCAGGTCCTTTGCATATATATTATGGCTTTTAGTTTTGTGTTTTTTATGGTATTCCTGTGTGTATGAATGTGTGTGTCTTTACATTTGCATTTGTGTGTGTTACTTAAGCTATTTCTTTGATTCTCTTTCTTCTGTTTGTTTGTTTTGCCCTATTCCTGTTTGTTTGTTTGTTCTTGTTTTATCTTATGATATTGTTATTCTTTAAATGTTTGTTTGTTTTCTAATGAGAAACGAAAAGAGTGTAGATTTGCATGGGAGGAGAGGTGAGTAAGATCTTGGAGGAGTTGGTGGAGCAAATACTTTAATCAGAATATTTTGTATGAAAAAAATCCATTTTCAATAAAATAAAACTAGAAAAAATACTAAAGAGCAAACAAAACTAAAATGTATTTTATAAAAAATTGTAAATAAAGTGTATTAAAAATTTAAAGTTTTATGTTTGGTTATTAAGTTTACAAGGAGTAGACTTGTGATAGTTAATCTTGAGTGTAAGCATGATGGGGATTGGAATCATCTGGAAGATAGACTTTTGAGCTTGTCTGTAGGGATATTCCTAGAGATATTTAAATGTGGTGGGAAGACACATACTCCATGTGAATTGCATTGTTCTACAGGTTAGGGTGCTTGACTTAAATAAAGAGGAGGAAGCATGTAGAGTGCAAGCATTCATAGGTCTCTGCTACCTGATTGCAGAGCAATATGGCCAAGCATTTCACACTCTTGCAACATGCTTCCCCAGGGATGGATTACATCCTCAAGTTGTGAGTGGAAATCCACCTTTCTTTCTTAATTTGTTTTACCTGGTATTTTGTCACAGCAATGTGAAAAATAACAAATACATCTAAGAATTCTCCATAGATTAATTTAATGATAGTATAAATGAGCTGCTTTAAAAAGGACTGGTGTTATCCATTTCTAGAACCCAAAAAAGACCTCCTGAGATCAATGAGATAATCAAATTAGGTCGAGGATGATGTAGCTGTCCGTGACTAAACGTTCTATGTAGATTTCTGGAGGCATCAGCAACAAAAGATACTGAGCCCACAGAGCCACACCGAACTGACAAATTCTAATTTTCATATTCATATTCATAATAGGTAATAGAATTCCTTATTAGAAGCCAATAAAAAACACTGAATTTTCAAATCAGATGGATGCTTAGAGGTCACCTGACTTTTATTTTATGGTAAGATATAAGTCCAATGCTAAAGGCGTATTGGTTCAAGGCAAGAGAATTTTAAAACCATGAATACCTCTGAGATGCATCCAGTGGCCTATTTGTGATTTCAGTAAAATTATCAATTTTTATGATCTATGTCTTCTTGGAGTATTTTAAGTAGGCAATTATTCTATCTTATATCATCAATTGACAGTTGTTATAACATCAGTGTCTTTGGTTCTCTGTAATGTCTTACACTCTCTGTAATGATTAGCATTCTTGAGTCTGTGGGTGTTAATTTAGGATTTTGGCTCTTGGGATCTAACTATTCTTGGCTAACTGCTCCAGATGAAGTTTTTCTAGAGAAATGTTGCTGACTTTTGACTCAAAAAGACAACAAGTTTTAAATATGAAAAGTAAACATTAGAGACCTTACCATTCAAGATAGTTTTCTACAAATGCCGACATCGGGCTGATCTGTACTGTGTAAGTGTCATTCGCAGAATACTCAAAGAGTCCATAGTAAGGGTTGAAGAGCTCCTGAGACAACAGGAAGAAGAACTCTCGAGAAGGGCCGCTGTAGTCCAAGCTGCAAAAGAAGCACAGGTCCAGGAAGTTCAGTTTTGTGATAGTTTTTTTTTTTAATCCAGATCCTAGTGAGGACTGTCAGGTATGGGGCCTGTGAACAGTCTGTTCTCCTTGCAGTGAACTCCAAGTGGAAGTATCAATGTATAGACTACAATATTGGTTTTGGGGAACTTTTTAACCAAATGTCTATGAATGAACTCCTACAGCAATTATATTTAAACTTTCTTCCTTTCAACTATCAAGTATCTATAAGATAAAACACACAGCTGACCCATTGCAAACAAGGCCTTGTTGTGGGAACATAAGAAAATTTCCTACAAAAGTGTGTGAAAGTATGTGTGTGTGTGTATATTCATACAACCTTACAAGTCCATTTCATTTGCCTTTAAGGTAGTTGAATTGCACACTTAGGGAATTAATGAAGTCACAGAATGAAAACTATGGTATATAATTCGATATATGCATTTTGGGGTGAAGAGTTTTGTTTTTTTCCATTTTCAGAAATGTATACCAGCTATAAAGTAAATGTTCAATTGTTCAGGATTTTTATTTATATTATACTTTGGTCTCGGGATCTCAGACTTTGGGACATGCCAGTAACTCAGAATTTTTTCTTTTTTTTCTTTTTCTTTAAAGAGAAAGAAGGCCTTGAAAGAAGGCTTGAGAGTGCCTAGGGAGAGGAAAGCTTACTAAGAGTTTATACTTAGAACCACATTAGGCCAGTGGTTTGTAGCCACTCTATTTTTTTCTAAGAGACATTTCCTCTCATTCCTGGGATTTGAGTTCCCCACACTGATCTGTATGAAGCTCCTGGTGCCTCACCCCTCCTCTCCAACAAAGGTGATGTAGAGCTTGTTTCTCTGGAGCTCCTTCCGGGAGTATGCCATCACCTGATTGAAGGTCCCCTCCAACAAGTGATCTCGACGGATGATGAGCCTGAGAATAAAAGATCATGGTGAATGGAAGCAGTGACATCAGGCTGCTGAGCACTGCTGTGTGCCAATCCTGAGTACTCATTAGTATAGCTCCACTCATTAACTTCTAGTGAGAGAGGGAAAGACAAGACAGAGGTTCTGTCCGTTTGGTACTGGGCTTGACACATTCAAAATGCTGACACTCAAAGAACACACGTATGCTTATCACCTGACACACCCAACTGTATTTAAAATTATTGTTTTGTTAAGTGGTATCATGTGTCTTAGGTTAGGAGGTATCTTAAGTTACGATTTTAAATTTGAGCTCAGCTTTTCAATGAAAATAATAAACCCATGGGGAAGGTAACACTGTTTTTACTTGACTTCATTGCAAAGTTGCAAAGAGTTCACAAAGATTGCCTTGATTACTCTTATATGAATGGAAATATAGGATTTTAGCTTGGGTTAGGGGTCTCTGTTTTCTGGAAAGGTCTGTTGATGATGCCATGTACCTCTTTGTATTAAATCTATAGTTCTTTCTCTTTTTCCTGTCTTCTCCCTTCCAATTACTTGCACATTATTCATTTTTCCTCCAATTTTCTAATTTTCCTATTTATTCCTTTCAGGCCATAGTGTTACCATATTAATATATCCAATGTTGCAGATGCAAAATGTGAATAGATAAAAAAGGTAACTCCCTTAATTTAGGGCCCAGTACTAGGTACTCACTTAATTTTACCCGGACCCTGTCCAAATCCTTTGGCTTCCAGTTTTCGGTAGAAATTGCGGAGCTTAGCTTCAAAATCCCTTCGGTAAGGTGAAGGGGCTCTTGCGCTGGCTCTCTGTAAACCTGTACAGAGAAGCACATAGTGATAGCTATGACTTTTAATTCAGGAACACCTGTGCAGGGTGACAGCAGAGCCATGGAAACATGTCCCGAGCCTTAGTGGCCATCTCTAAGAAATCCCTTTCATTGTCACCACACAATAACTTTTATATTAAATAGAATTAAAATAGCAATGAGAAAGTGGATCCTGATTGGAATGTGTATATGTTCCACTTTAATCATTCAAGTGTGTTTCTGTTAAAAGCACATCCATGAGAATTGTCTTGACTTGCTCATTTCAAAGTTTTCTTATAAGTTGATGACTGAATGTAGAATGAAACAAGAGGACCTTAGCATGTGTAATGTTCCATGCATCTGTACTGATACTGATGCTGAGAAGAAAAATATGCTTATATGCTAGGACTCACACATTTAGGGGTTTATATTAGATCAACATTTCATGAACTGTGTAACTGAATATGGAAGCTGCGTTAATTTTTTCTGAACACACAATAACTATAAGTTAATTCAAAACCAAATGAGTCCTCAGTGTGTCTGGCAGAACTCTCTTGTACTCCACACAACCTTATTGCAGATTTGGTCTGAACATACTACATGTATTCTTTGCACTGTGCATGCTGTCATGGCTTGTGATTTCAATGAACACTGCCTGAACACCTCAGTGTAGCTTGGAGACTACTGCACGACACGAATTATTACAGAAGACAAACACATTTTAGTATTTTCCTACTGTCGTCATTCTTCAGCATATAAATATCAAAACTGATATGCCTTTGGATTGAGTTAGTTTAGAGTGCTTGATTTTAAAAAGCCTTCCATGAGTTTTATTTAAAAAAAAATCAATGAATATGGGCTTAAGATTAGAACAGAATTTCCAACAGCTTCTGAAATAGCCATAAATATTCCTCTGTGGTATGTATTTGTATAAAGCAACATTCTTAGAAGGGACACTTATAAGACCAAAATATAAAACAAATCTGAAGAACATTGAAGACACTGTATGACCCACAGTATCAGATAGTCAACATTTTAATATTTTTGCTAAAATAAACGAAGACCTGCACACCATTTCTATGCAAACTTTCTTTTGCCCGTAATAAATGCCTTTGAAATGCTTGGAGTGGCCATTAGGGCAGAATGACAGGTTAAGGTATGGATCCAGCTTTATAAGGGGACAGAGAGTAAATAAAGTAGGCTTTTAAGGCAATACAATTTTGCTAGTATTGCTCATATCTACTGCTGTAAATATGAAATCTCCCACAGAAAATATAAATATGGCCAAGCATGGGCAGATTTCTAGAATCATTACTTAGAGATACTGAGTTTGATTTTATTGTTCACTTGGGCATATCACACTCCTGTAATCTCAGTATCTGGGAGGCTATCTCAATATAGCCATGAGCTTTAGGCTGGCTTGGGATAGTTATTAGAATATATTTTATTTTCTTTCTCAATCATTTAGAAACATAAACAAGTCCCACTGTAGCTTGGGGAAACTATAAAAACAGGCAGAAGTTTAGTTTGTCAATACCCGATTTACAGTGTACTTTTGATTAGGATGGAGAGAGAGAGAGAGAGAGAGAGAGAGAACACATGCACTCACACACACAACTGTATGTCTGTATGTATTCGATTTCAGTCGGTGAAAACACACAGGACCACTAAGAAAACACACACTAGGCCAGAATTCCAAGTTACCTGGGGAGTTCTGGGGTGAAGAACAGGGTGAACAGCGGGGAGAGAAGCTATATCCAGGGTGGAAGGCAGATTGCAGGGGGACATAGGACATGATCTCTTCTTCAAAGAGACTGTCAAGGTTAAAAAGAGGAAAGTTAGTTGTCCTCCCCATGAAGAAGTATACACAGACTTTGAAAGAGCAGTTAGAATCCCCACTTGCAAATTCTCTGGTTCTTTAACCCTTTGTTAGCCCTACAACAAAGTCTCCATTAAGAACTTCACAGCCCCTTGAAGGGGGCAGTTCTGATGCTAAGTTCCTGTTCCCCAATTGGTTCTTGACTTGTCAATAAAGAAAGCCCAGGGTCAATTGCTGAATGGAAGGTATAGGCAGTACTTCTGGGTCCCAGGAAGAAAAGGCAAGGAAGGAGAGAGGGTTTTTTTTTTCTGCCATGGTTTGGAGGAAGAAGAACACAGAAACCATGTGAGGGGCATGGGTGAAGGGAACTGGGACCTGTGGCCACTACTACATGTGGGTGGCCAAGGATGTTTAACAGGGGCTAGGTGGAACTAGCCACTAAAGTTTAGATCAGGTGGAGCGACAGAGATAATAAATTGGTAAGGGTATATTTTTCTAGGCAGAAGATATTAGCACCCAGCAAATCTGCCAAGAAGGCAAGTTGTAAAGGAACAAACTGTGTATGTGTCATTTATCCTCAGATTCAAGGGAAGCTGGGAGGGGGCTGGTAGCATCACGTCCCAGAGCTAAAGGTGGGTAGAGCAAAAGGGAAGCCAGGTAGGGGCTGATAGTGCAGTCTCAGATCCAGGAGCAAAGGTGGTAGCATAAAACTATACATAACAGCTCCTAATGCTCTAGTTGCACATCTAACAATAAGTATGCACAGCAAGGGCTGTCAATCAAGGACAGAATCTCTGCTTCTATGATCTTCTAGAGCAAATGGAAAGTGTGATTCTCATCCTTTTCAAGCTGGTTTCAAGGCCTTCTCCAACTTCTCCACTGTAGCTTTTCATGAAGGTCTCAGGTCCAACCTCTTACCTCAGCAAAATGACTAGATCTGCATCACAGGACAATTTCTCAAGCCCATGATTGCCCTCTGTCCGAATATAATGGATTTTCTCCCTAGAATAATTTGAAAAGAGAATGAGAATTACATATCAACTCAAAAGCTAAGGAATGAATAAATCACTTTAGATTTATTTTTATCCTTTCTTGCAACATGGCTAACAGCATTCCACCCAACATCTGGTTCATTTCATAGTACTCAAAGGTCATCTTTGAATTGCTTGGAAGCTTTTCAAGAGATGGCTCCTTCTGAGACTCACATAAAGAGTCTGAAGTTGAGCATAGCAAAGTCAGAGTATGCTTGAGACAGAGAAGACCACAGTAAAGCTAGGCGTGAACTGTGAAAAGACCTCTCTTCGCTCAAGGTATATTGGGAGTCACAAAAGAACAAAGTGAAGGCTGTCTCTAGGGAAATCTTCCTGCCTGATAGAAAATGAATAATGCCACAATGGGAGCAGAGGGAGCCCTGGAGCCTTAGAATGACCAGGACATACAGGTTTAGTCAAAGCTCAGATCTCAGTCTGTCTTGGTTTAGTTACAGGTTACCCATTCTGATCTCCAACTCTAATCTAGAAAATTGCATCAAGTAAGTCTATGGTAAGGAGTATTGATTTTGCTCATATTGACTTTTCAATTTGCTTTCTGATAATAGCAACGCCACTATCTTCAGTAATCACCCTACACATGCATGCTTTAAGTGAGTTAAATTTGTCTTTATGCAGCTAAATTTGGGGAAAATTTAAGGATTGTTTTATTCTTAAATATTTATATTTTTAATAAAATTTATATTTTTATATCATGTGAGACTCAATAAAAAATAATTAAAAATGAAAGCATGAAGATATCACATATACCATTCACTTGGTTTACCCCAGCAGGGACTACTGCCAGTGCAATGTTGTTCTCTCTCTGACAGTGACTCCAGATATATGGGCATTTTCTTTAAGGTTTTTTTTTTCATGGTTAACCATTTCATTTATTGGTCTTCTTGTGCATCATGGGTAAGGGGTTGCCTACAGGACCATGAAAGATCCCAGAACAGCTGCACTGGAAGCATGGGTGATATCTTCCCTACAGAATAAACAATGAAGTTTCCTTTCCCCTAGCTTTCCCCACCCTATATATTCAAGGCCCTCTCTGAAATCCTGAGGCCACAAGCATTAGAGCAGAATTGCATGCAAATGACTGGGAGAAGAGGCTGGCTGCATCTTTCTTGGTGGGAATCTCAACAGCCTAATGTGTGATGGACTCTGGTAAGTAGACACAGCTGACCTTATGAAGGTGTACAGTGTGGTTCAGAAGACAGAGCCTTACACAGCATAGTCCTAGAAAAGGACTTCATTCCTAATATCCATAAAGTGGTAGTAAAACAAATGTCCATCAACAGATGAATAGACATCTAGGTCCATTCATGTTATAACAACATAATCCTGAAGCCTGATAGTGTGTAAATGAGCCTTTTCCACACACATATCTAAAACTTCAGATTCAGAATCTATATATGAAGAAAAGAGTCAATATTTGTCTTAACAATCTGGTTTCTTTTGCTTAAAATAATTTCTACTCATTTTCTTTCAATGTTATGTTTCCATTTTTTCTTTATGGCAAATATAATTCTGTATTGTGTATGCATCAGTTTTCCTTTATCCATTCATCTACTGATGAACATGTAGGCTGAGTCTATTTCTTAGCTGTTTATAGCACAAAAGTAAATATTAAGCTTTTGATTTAACTTATTTTTTTGAGAATGTCATATATGAGTACTATATTTATATTTCTACCACTATCTCTCCCCCTTGAATACCTCCCATGCATCCCCACTCCCTATAAAACTGAAGTTTTTTTTCTGTAATTATTATTGTAGAATAGGGATGTTTTTGAAAGGTAAGGGAATCTTTGGGGACTCTTTAAAATATGTAATATGTTGTTGAACAGAGGCATGACTTGGGGTTCAACTTCATTTGAGATAAAACACTACTGCAGTAATTGCTATAAGCAAAACCTGGAGATGTTCACGGTGGCTTCTCTCTGGGGTTCAGTGGGTAACAGAAGCCCAGCTCCTTAACTCTCTATCTAGAAATACTTATAATACATGTGAGTAAGTCAGTGTATAAATATGCATATATAATTTAAGTAGAATTTACTCATCTTGGCTGACAATACCCCCTGCAAGAGGCAAAGACCATTTAACACCACCCTCCGAAACCAGGCATAGAAGCCCTCATTTGAGTTGTTGGTCAGGATTTTCCAAGAGTCCCCCAAAATATTATAGGCTATTGTTACTGCCCTTGGCTCCTCTGCAGAGCTGCAAGGTAAACTCTTATTGCTGAAAACACCATGCACTTAAGAAACAGGGACTAGAGGACCCTGAGATGGATCTGACCCGAAAGCTTCTAAAGAAGGAAAGCAACCAGAAAGCACCATGCAAGCTTCCAAAGGATGGAAGTGACTAACAGTTCTACCCAGCTATGATGCCTATGAACCATGACAACAACCTTCATAGGACGATAACCCTAAAGGTATACAGTAGGGCCATGGGTCACTCATACCTTGGTGGTAACCAATAGCTGTATAATTAAACTTAAGATCTGTTCAACAAGAGGAAAACATACTGGGACAATCAATAGGGTAAAGAAGAAGCCCGCAGGATGGGAGAGAACCTTTGACAAATATATATCTGATAGAGAATATTAGAATATATAAAGAACTTAATCAGTAAAAAAAAAAACCCAAATGATCCATTAAAACATGAGCCTGGAACATGAACAGAGTATTCTCAAAAGAAGAAAGATATGGATAAGGTATTTCTTTTAAAATTGTTTATTATCCTAGCAATAAGGGAAATTAGTAATCAAAACTATAAGAGATTATTATAGGCCCAGGACCCCTAAGACTAAGTTCTCAGAACAAAAGGAGATTTATTTGACAGAGGGACAAAGGGCAGGGAATATATGAAAAAGACAGGAAGTAAAGACTGAGAGGGAAGGGACGGGAACAAGAGAGAGGAGGAAGTATTTTATTTATCCTGGGGGATAAAGGACTGCTTCCAAATAGGAGACAGATGTGACCCATAAACCTGCAGTTTATAAAGGCAAACGGGAAACTCCATGTTAGGATGAAGTGTTTAATTTTAGTTGGGAATGTTAATTAGATAAACAAAAGAGGGTTTTGATTGCTGGACTTCAATACTTTGATAGTGGGACCTTGGGCAGTCAGCCTAAGTGAGTAGACCTTGGTAGCTAGCTTTAGGAATGAAATCTAATAGTTTTTAGCAAGGCAGAGAGAAGGAACTAGGGAGAAGGGCAAGGCCTGCCAGAGCCATTCTCGAGTTGGTCAGAGTTTCTTCTAAAACAATTTTGAAATTTCATCTTACCTGAGTCATAATGGCACATATCAAGAAAACAACTAACAACAAATGATGGACCGGCTGTGAGGAAATGGAAGCTTTTATCCACTGCTGATGGATCAAAAACTGATCCAGCCACCATTGAAATCATGTGTAGAATTCCCAGAAAGCTAAAACTGAACCCACTCTACGACCTTCTCAGATCTGCTCCTCAGGTACTTACTCAGTCATGTTCATATCTGCTTATTCACAATAGCTGGGAAATTGAATTATTATTTTTTTTAAGATTATCATACAAGTACACGTTTTCCCCTCCCCCTTGTCTTGTTTCAAAGCCCTCTTTGCTTTCTTCTGAATCCATGGTCTCTTTCTGTCATGAATTGTCATTACATACATATGTAACTGGAAACCTAGCTAACTAGCCAGAGTTTATAAATCACAGAGTTTTGAGGAGAGCCCAAAACTACCACTTTACTATTTACTATTTACCACTTTACTATTTACTATTATTATCCCTAACTGCATTATAAATGTATCTTTATACCACAGATAAATGCAGTCCTCACCTCTCATCAAAGCAACTTCTCTTTGCAACAGGCAGAAACTATTACAGAAAATCACAACCAACCAAAATTCAGATCTTTAGAGCTCAGTCCCAACTGATACATTTACAATACAACAACTCCTTGTAACTAAGGCTCAGAGATCATTGCAGAAGAGTGGGTGAAAAGATTGTTGGAGCCAGAGGAACAGGGAGATTGATGTAAAATTGCTGTAAGAGTCTTTTTGGATTGTTAGAAGCCATATCCATAAAGTCTCACCAAGATGACTGCCTAGACATTAGCTAAAAAGAGATTATATCACTGCCTCAAGATAAAGACCTACAGGTAACTAAGGGATGCTTAGGGCAGGAAAAGTGCTATTCTACAGGGAAGAGAAGCAGGTGGTTATTCAGTGCCAAACCGTCAACCCTGAACATATACACAAGTAACACTGTACAGACCAAACAGGTTGTGTGTATGTGTGTGTGTGTGTGTGTGTGTGTATAAAAAGCAAGAAAGGGTATGTTAAAGAGAGCAAGTGGAAGAGAAAAATGATGTAATTATATTAAAATCTCTTCCTGCCATATAACCCAAATATTATCTTTGAGAATGCTGTGAAAGATGGAAGGCCCTTATTGCATTGTAAAGACTTACTTTCTTCAGCTAGAAGGCAAAAACTTCTGAAAAATCAAGATAAATTCAACCACAAGGATGGCAGAGGACAGAAGCCTAGAATAGCTGTTCTCCGAGAGGTTCTACCAGTAGGTGATAGAGACAAATGCAGATACTTACAGTCAACCATTAGACTGAAGTCTGGGATCCTATGGAAGAGTTTGGAGAAGGATTGAAGGAGCTGAAGGGGATGGCAACTCCATAGGAAGACCAACAGTATGAACTAACCAGACCCCTAGGAGCTTCCAGAGACTAAGCCACCAACCAAAGTGCATACATGGGCTGGTGCGTGGCCCCAGGCACATATGTAGCAGAGGACTGCCTTGTCTGACCTTAGTGGGAGAGTTTGTGTCTAATCCTGTAAAGACTTGAAACTCCAGGGAAAAGAATATGAGGAGAATGATTGGGGTGGGTGGGGGAGCACCCTCTCAGAGGCAAAGGGGATGGGGGATGGGGTGGAGAGTTTTTGGAGGAGTGACCGGGAAGGTGGGGGCGGGGAACAACATTTGGAATGTAAATAAATAAGATAACTAAAATAGAAAGAGGAGTAAAAATATCTAACATGACTCCCATATACTTGGATTTAAGTAGTTACACATAATACTTTGTGTTTGCTTATTTTTGAAGGTTGTCATCTAATTGTTTTAGCAATGAAAGAATTATATTTCAAAGCTAAAAATAATTTAGATTGTGCTTTATATAAGTATTGTTTATAAAAACTATGTTGTTTCTTGTCTGCTTTCCTTCAAGTCAGTGGAAATAATTTTAACATTGTGAAATTTGATAGGATTACCTTCTCTGAGCAACTTTCCAGAACACTGGACCCTTCCTCTTTTAGAACTCAACCTAAAACTTATACACAGGGATGAAGGTGTCACAAGCCTCACTGGCTCCTCTCCATAGTGTTGCTTTCCAACCTGGAAGAAAACCTGGAAGGATCAAGTACTCTAGGGTTGGGAGATGAACCCTACCTGAGTGTATGGTTTCTTGCCAAGCTTGGCTGACGTTCTTGCAGCATTTCAAAAATGTTTGGCTGGCGAAGAAATGCCACAATCTTGTCATTGTATGCTGAAACAGAAAAAAAAATGCAGAACAGTGAGGAAGATGATCATAAAATGCCCACTCGATAATAGGCAATAATGTAATCATTTGAAGTACTCTTAAGTAAGCCAAGCTCCAGTATAGAAACAGGACACAATAGCATTAGTATCTTAAAGGACATGAGTGAAAGTGAACTGGACCTGAGCGGCCATCTGTGAATGACAGGACAGGGCTACTTCATCTATTAGAGGGAAGGTGAAGATCTGCACAGCTCTCCTGCAGTAACATCTGTACTTAACGGTTCTTTCCCAAAGTTATTATGACAAAAAGATCTTTTTGTGAGCTCAAGGAAATCCTTTTCTGAGTGTTGGACCCTTGCTGCCATGGCTTTTTGTTGACTTTCCAGTCACAGGAATGAAAATATACATTATTTAGATTCTCACCTCATTCTGCTTAATACAAGTGCTTTGAGATTAAATAGTTGAAATTGGGAATAATGACTGTGCAAGCTTTCATCCTACACACGTGGAAAGAGAATCATAGACTAAAGACTATGAAGAACAACCATCTTATCCAGCTGTCAATCAAGAATTCCCATTGGTGCAGTGATGGCATTAATGAGACAGAGGGTAACCGACCCTTTTAAAAACTGATTTAGGATCTGCTCTGCAGGAAAGATCCCAAGTCTGGTACTCTAAACCTGATAAAGAACTATGACTGAGGAGGTCATAGGCTTAGGGGAGAACCTACCATTATTATGCTGATAAATAGGCAAAGTTTCAGACTGCCATTTTTATATTTATCTTTGTACCCACAGAGGAGTACAACTTGCGATGCTCATCAGAGAATCTTTGTTCAGTGGATAGTGGTTCCTGCAGGGACTCACAACTGGTCAAAATGTAGAGAGTAGGTGACTGTGGAGTACATAGCCCTACATGGGACCACTGTAGCGTACTTCTTCCTCTCAGGGCTCACTATACACAACAGAAAATAGGGCAGAAAGATTCGTACATAGCTTAGCCTACATAAAGTGTGGCAGGAGATCTAAATGTACTCTGTGAGAACCTGTCTCAAAAGAAAAGAAGAGAATGAATATGTGGGACTGTTGAAGGGTTCACAGGAAAGAGCAGTATTTTAAGCATTGGGTTGCTGGAGGCTCAATGACTAAGAATACATACCCAGTGGCAAGGACTCATGTTGATGTTGGCTTCGAATAGCAGCTATTAGGCTGTGCCCTGGCCTGGCCAGCAAAGATGCTCCTCTGTTTCTAGAGACTTCTGAGGCCTAATTTAAAATAAAAGTGTAGGATTGGAAATCTGCCATCAATTACAGATTTCCCTTGAAGACCATTTTCTTTTCTGCATGAAAGTTAAAATATCTTGGTATCACCTAGATTCAGAAAACAAAGTTAAAATCTTTAAAGTGACAAAAAACCAAGCAAATTTTAAAAATTGAGTAAGTGGAATGTTGGGTGTGTCATTTTGTAAAAATGATTGGGCCAAACGTTATGAACACTAATCAGTGCACTGACCAGAAACACTAGAGAAATAAATTCTATATAAGCATTAGTAGAAATATAAATCTATGGCTTTCTTTTGAGACAGTCGGTATTGAACTTCAGTACTGATGAGGGATGTACCTGCTCTTTAGGTAGTGTTCACCATCCTCAAATGGCTCTCTAGGTTTAGCATCTGTTATTCCAATGACTGCTCTGGTTTCTTTCTATATTGTATCTTTATTATCACATTTTTTACCAAATAAAATTATTATATCCAATTTACACATATAAAATCTAGAGTTTCAAAATATAATTTTAACCAATGTTTTCAATTATAGGAGAGAGAACTGGGATTCTAACTAATGCTTGACTGTAAAGTGTTTATTTATATTAAACCCTACTACCAGACTGCAAAATCTGTGATATCTTTGTTTAGCTTAACATACATATTTTATGATGAGTAATTGAAACATAGGTCAGTTTTGAAAATTAATCAAGCTCCTAAGATCTAAAACATGTAGTAATTTTTCTATGATGAGTCCATATACATTTTGTCTCTTAAGACCTTAGAGCCCAGCATTGTGGTACATGGTTGTAATCTTAGATGCCTGGAAATAAAATCAGGGAATAAGAAGTTTTAGGCTAGCCTAGTTCTCAACCAGTTCAGGTTACTTGGGTGAGACCCTGTCTCAAAATCAAAGCAAATCAACCAACCAACCAAGCAACTAAGCAACCAACCAACTAACCAACCAACCAAACAAACAGAAACAAGACAGTATAGATTTTCCACTTTGAAATGTTTGTAAGATATATCAGCTAGACTATAAAACTTGAAAAGTATGATAATTAAGCCTTAATATATTTAACAATTTTGAAAAGAACCTAGTTACAATACTTAAAAGGGGATTAAATTCTAGTCACAAAGGACCTGTCCCTCATAGAATAACTAAGTCATACTTCCATACTCAACTCTGCTCAGCTGGTGTAGTTAGAAACCAGCCTTCAGAGCTGGAACTGTTGCAGTTCACTTTAGTCTCAAGCAAGTGGACACAACTTACAGCAGTGAATAATGTTTGCTGAGTAGATTAGCCAGTATCAGTCTCCGTATTTTCTTCACCAATTAATAAACATGTAAAAAATTTTTCTGAAACTGAAATGGTATGGGTTTTTCCTTGGAGGTAATTATTCCAGTTCACATTAATGTGTGTTTATACGTAGTAATGAGAGAATTCTTGATGATCATATGTGTGTGGATTAAGTGATAAATTATAGACAGAAATTATAGAAATAGATACATCTGAAATTTGAGCTCCAGAAGACTTGGGGACATGACTTTAGGAGATCCTTTTTGCCTCATTTCCAAGGAAGTTATTGTAACTTGGTGGATTATGTTGAAATGAATAAGACTTTTAAACAGAAAGGGCGTCCTCCTTGGCTCCATGGAGAATTAGTGTTGAAGGTACGCTTCAGAAAAAAATGGTGCTTACTTCTGAGCTCACATGCTTACTGGGAAAATTAACTCAGACTGAAAAGTTTAAGAAGCCAAATGAATTTAGAAAGGTAATGAATATGATCCTTCAAAAAGCCCGAAGACTTTCATTGCTCAGCAGAAAGTAATCATAAGTGGGAAAAGAAGATAAAACCAGGGAAGAGACTATAGGATGGGGATAGAGTATTTACAGGGCATGGTTTTATTTTTTTCTTTTCAGTTCTCTGTCAATTATTAGTCCATGGTTGTATTACTGAAGTTCTCTCCAGGGTCTTACGGAGAGAACATTTTTTTAAAAAATTAATCATTCCATTCATTTACATCTCAAATGATATCCCCCTTCCTAGTTACCCCTCCACAAACCCCCGTCCCACATCTGCCCTCTCCCCCATACCCTTTGCCTCTATGAGGGTTCCCCACCCCCCCACCCACCCACCCACCCACTCCTACCCCACCACTCCAGCATTCCCCTATGTTGGGATATCAAACCTCCACAGGATCAATGGCCTCCCCTCCCATTGATGTCAGACACGGCCGTACATTGGTCTTATTTCTTCTTGAGCTCCCTATGGTCTGTGGATTGTATTGTGGGAATTGTCAGCTTTTGGGCTAATATCCAATTATCAGTGAGTGCATACCATGTGTGTTCTTTTGTGATTGGGTTACCTCACTCAGGATATTTTCTAGTTCCATCCATTTGCCTAAGAATTTCATGAATTCATTGTTTTTAATAGCTGAGTAATACTCTATTGTGTAAATGTACCACATTTTCTATATCCATTCTTTTGTTGAGGAACATCTGGGTTGTTTCTAGCATCTGACTATTATAAAGAAGGCTGCTATAAACACAGTAGAGCATGTGTCCTTGCTATGTGTTGGAGCATCTTTCAGGTATATGCTCAGTAGTGGTATAGCTGGGTCTTCAAGTAGAACTATTTCCAATTTTCTCAGGACATGCCAGATTGATTTCCAAAGTGGTTTTACCAGCTTATAGTCCCACCAGCAATGGAGAAGTGTTCCTCTTTCTCCATATCCTCGCTAGGATCTGATGTCACCTGAGTTTTTGGTCTTTGACATTCTCATCGGTGAGGTGGAATCTCAGGGTTGTTTTGATTTGCATTTCCCTGATGAATAAGAATGTTGAACATTTCTTTATGTGCTTTTCAGCCATTTTATATGTCTCAGTTGAGAATTCTCTGTTTATCTCTGTACCCCATTTTTATAGGGTTATTTGGTTCTCTGGCTAACTTCTTGAGTTATTTATATTTTGGATATTAGCCCTCTATCAGATGTGAGGTTGGTAAAGATTTTTTCCCAATCTGTGAACTGCTGTTTTGTCCTATTGACAGTGTCTTTTACCTTACAAAGCATTTCAATTCTATGAGGTCTCATTTGTCAATTATTGATCTTAGAGCATGAGCTACTGGTATTCTCTTCAGAAAAATTTTCCCTGTGCCTATGTGTTTTAGACACTTCCCCACTTTCTCTTCTGTCAATTTCAGTGTATCTGGTTTTACGTGGAGGTCGTTGATCCACTTGGACTTGAGCTTTGTACAGGGAGATAAGAATGCATCGATTTGCATTCTTCTACGTGCTGTCCTCCAGTTTTGAACCAACACCATTTGTTGAAAATGTTGTCTTTTTTTTCTACTGGATGGTTTTAGCTTCTTTGTCAAAGATCAAGTGACATAGGTGTTTGGGTTCATTTCTTGGTCTTCAATTCTATTCCATTGATTTACCTGCCTATCTCTGTATCAATACCATTTAGTTTTTGGTTTTTAAATCACTATTGCTCTGTAGTATAACTTGAGGTCAGGTATGGTGATTTCTCCCTGAAGTTCATTTATTATTGAGAATAGTTTTCGCTATCCTGGGTGTTTTGTTATTCTAAATGAATTTGAGAATTGCTCTTTCTAACTTTATGAAGAATTGAGTTGAAATTTTGATGGGGATTGTGGAGAGAACATTTTTAAGAAAGGTTTTCGGCAGTGGTGGTGCACACCTTTAATCCCAGCACTCGGGAGGCAGAGGCAGGCGAATTTCTGAGTTCCAGGCTAGCCTGGTCTACAGCGTGAGTTCCAGGACAGCCAGGGCTACACAGAGAAACCCTGTCTCGATACAAAACAAAACAAAACAAAACAAAACAAAAAAAAGAAAGGTTTTAAGACAGTCATACACAGAACATCACCAATTCTGTCCTTTTAGTAGCATTTTCAGGCTACTGATCGGCAGTAGTATACTTTTGATATCCTATGTTTGTATAGAGGTCTCTTAACATTATGTATTGAGTTTCCTTAAAACCAGATAGATTTTTAGTAAAGGTGGCTTGACTAAAAGAAAGAACAGAAGGAAGACAGCCTGAGATATATCAAGGCAGCTAATCGGGCACCCCACAATAATCATTCATTCTTCCACTGCAAAAATATCAATATGCCTTCATCTCTCACAGGACATACACCTCTAGATCATGAAAACTAAGAAATTAAGAAAAATTTCATGGCTCCAGAGAAGAGCCGAGACTTGGAAACAATGATTCAAGGCAGAGAGAACATACCTCTCCAGCACTGTAACTCCGGAGCCTCTGGAGGTGCTGTCGGTGGGTCAGATGATTGGGAAGACGGCCATTCTGAAGAGGGATTCGGGGATCAATGAAAGTAGTAGCTCGACTGTTGTGGTCCACGAAGAAAGACTGCAGATGGACAGCAAGACAACACAGTGTGAGAGGTGGAGCTCATATTCTATGATTCTTACGGGGTTCAGTTTCTTAGTTTCATTTCCTGTGGCTGTGCTTAAATACTTGAATAAAAGAAATTTAAGGGAGAGAGGCTTTGTCCTGGCTGACAGTTAGAGGATACCTTGATCATGATGGGAATGTCAAGGCAACAGGAGCTTGAAGCAGCTGCATCCACAATTAGGAACCAGAAAGCAAATGGATGCATGCTGCTCCTCAGTTCCCCTTCTCCATCCATATAGCCCAGGATCCTGGCCAGAGAATAGGGTCATACCAGGGTATGGCTCTTCCCACCTCAATTAATGTAATTGAGAAAGTCCTGCACGTGTTCAAAGACCATCTCTTAGATGCTTCTAGTTTCTGTCAAGATGACAATTAACACTGGCCATCATAGGCATCATACTTATTTTGACCCCTTATTTTCCATATAATTTTAAACCTACCTGACACTCATCTAATAGATGAGGAAAAACACATGGGCATTCAACAGTACTTGAATGAAGAGAATAACCAAGTTTCCCCAAAATCATAGCGCAGAGAGACAACTACAAAAATAGTTTTTGAGTTTTCCCCTAATCTTTTCTTTTTCTCATGGCCATATAAAAATATCTATGGGTTCTCTACACATAAAACGATATACTTTTGTTATAAGAAAATTTCAAAATTTCTGGTCATTTCTCCAAGTCATTAAAAAATCTTCTAACAAAAATTTAATGAACAGGTAATTAAATTGGATGGTTTATAATAATCCAGTACCCTTTGTTGCCAGATTCTCTGCTCCTTTTCAATATAGCATTAGAAAATTAACTAAATAATGCATAAGAAGAAAATGAAAGGGTTACAAAAAGGAAAATAAGTCAAAGTATTCCTATTCATAGATATGATTGTACACATGAGCAATGCTAACGACTCACCCAAAACTTCTTACAGCTGATAAATGCATTCAGCAAAATGATGGGAACAAAAGTAATTTCCAAATAATAGCTTTCTTATATGCCAATAACAATTATACTGAAAAATAAATCAGATAAACAATACCATTCATAATACACACTGCACTCACTATGACAAATACAAATACTTGAGAATAAACCTAATAAAACAAACAAAAGATCTCTACAATAAAAACTTTAAGACATTGAATAAAGAAAATTTCTTGTAAGTACTACAAATGTAGTGTGCTACATTAATAATTTTATTCATTAATCATGGCTTTTAATTATACAAATTACAGAGTATAAAGATTGTTAGAAGTATGTTTAATTTTGAGATTTCTGAGAATCCCTAGGAACACTGACTTATTGTGCCTGAATCTCAAAGAGTAGTGTGACAGAATTTGAAACAATGAGAAACTTTTTTCATCTAAATGTATCATTGTTATTGAATAAATGGGGATTTAAACATTTTATTTTTGAAGATTTATACATAATTACTGTATTTACATAATTTCCACCCCTCCCATTGCCTCTCCAACTCTTTTCATGTTTCCCCACTCCCTCTTAAATTCATGACCCCTTATTCTTTGATTATTTTGGTTTTTAATACTTATTTTTATTTCATTTGTGTACATGTTTTACATATATATACATAAACACACACACACACATACACACACACACACACACACACACATATATGTGTGTGTGTGTGTGTGTGTGCCAGGTGCCTATAGAGTTAAAAAAAGCTGTTGGATCCCTTAGAACTGGAGTTATGGATGACTGTGAGCCTCCAGAATAGCAAGATGATCCCAAGACAACAATAGAAGCATTTAAACCTTGGGAGTTGCCAACAGCCATTTAATTGGACTTCAGGCCCCCTCAAGGAGAGAGAATTCATGCCTGGTACTGAAAACTTAGCCAAATACCCATAGTCGGTGAGGTCATGGACCCTAGAACAGAAATACTACTTCTAATTTTCTACTTGTGGTCTAAGTACTTATTCTTATATCATAGATATGTGTATCCCTCACCTTTCATCAAAGAAACATCTTTTGCAGCAAACGGACACAATTACAGAAAGCCACAACTACTTAAAATATAGAGAGAACTGACTTGGGATATGAACCCTTAATGATATCTCTACAGCACAATCCCTATACCTAAGGTTCAGGGAACTTCATGGAAGATGGAGAAGAAAGCTTGTAAAAGTCAGATCTTGATGCCTGCTGTGAGATAGTGTGTTCTCTATATGACAGGATATCTGAAGCGATGAAATATAAAAATATGGCTGTCTAAAGAAGACCTTCACATTAACAACACTACCTGACATCCCAGCATAGATGGGGAAAATCTTACATGGCCCTGCCTCTAGATGAAGAGCAAGGAAATTAATAGCTACTTGGAGAGAGAAACTCAATATTTTCCAGAAATGAGCTCACTGATATGCTATCCAATCCCAAGCAATTATCCCTAAATGCACAAGCAGCAGAAGCTAGCAAGCGCTCTCTCTCTCTCTCTCTCTCTCTCTCTCTCTCTCTCTCTCTCTCTCTCTGTGTGTGTGTGTGTGTGTGTGTGTGTGTGTGTGTGTGATAATTAAAAAATAATGGGGCAGGAGAGAAACTGGTCTGATTTTAGAATATATGAAGAAATCAAAGAAGTAAATACTAAGAAAAAACTAATTTAATTTAAAAATCACTATAGAACTGAACAGAAAGATTTCAAAAGAAAAAAATACAAGTGTCTGGTAAACACATTAAAAAAGCGCTCAGCATCCTCAACTACCAGGTTGATGAAGATTAAAATGATTAATATTCTATTTCACTCCAGTCAAAATGGCTATTATAAGAAATACAATGATAACAAATGCTAACATCGAGGTGTTAAAAAACAAATTCTTGCTCTGTTTGTCCATGTGTCAATCCATGTAGTCACTCTGGAAATCATCTAGAGTGTTAAAAAGACCAGCCAAACAAAACACAATGAGATTGCATTCAGCTATAAAGAAAAATGAAGTCATGAAATTTGTAGTTTAATAGAGGAAATTGAAAAATTATACTGGGATAAGCTGTGCTATGAAATAATAATGCCACATGAATTATCTCATATGCAGAACCTAGTTTGAGTCATTTGTTTTGGAATAGATGAGAATGTCAGGAGACAAGAAAGGGGCCATTGGAGTAGATACATTGAGGGAGGAGGGAGAGAAAAATATAAATAAGATAACAGTAGAGAAGGTGAATACTCACAGAAAGATTTAAGCAGAGAGGAAATAAGGGATGGGGAAATGAAGAGATGGGGGAAGTGTTAAGAAAAATGAAGAACATCTGACAAATCCATATGTAAATCAACAGTCCTGAAATCCAGTAAAAGAGACATATTAAGGGGTGGCAGAGCATATGTAATATGAAAGAAATTAGAGAACACTAGAGGTTAAGGGTTTTAGAAAGCGCAGAGTTGGGGATTAATGTGGATAGAAGATGGGGTCGGTTAATCAAAAGTACAAATGTATGAAAGTGGCCTTATAGAGAGCCACTAGTCTTCAATTTAACTAAAGATATAAATAAAAAGCCTTGAAATGGAGGTACCTTGCATGGATATACAATGCTGCTTCCAGAATAATGAAAAATAGGTTTTAAATAAGATACTATACAAAACATGCCTTGGTTCATCAAATGGTATGTTAAAGATTAGCACATCTGGAGTATCTTATAAAGCAGCCAATTAAGTAATATCAGTAATGTGAGGATTCAAAAATGATGTGAGTGTTATAAAATATAATAATCTGAGTTTGACTGAAACATGAGTAGATAAAAATTAAATTTATGAAATGCTTATACAAAAATTTAAGCAAACAAGTATCAGCTAAATCAAAAAATGTTGAAAGTAAATTTTATTATTCAAATACATGTTTAGAAGTTCATAAATTAAATGTTTTTTATATTTGTGCATGTTGCATTTTTAGTAAAAATTCCTATAAGTTGAGTTGACTACTGAGATGAAAGAAAAATATTGAAGATTATTGATCTATACCAATCTACCTTAATAAATCTTGTGCAGATTTATCATCACATCACAGATAATTTTATAATGTTTATTTTAAAATTTATTTTAATTAAATTTGTTTTTTACCTCCTCAAAGACCAAGAATAATGCTCAGTGAGTCTGCTACCCTGGACAATTTATTATTAGACAGGATGTACTACATAGACTCTCTCTAACTAATGATCTAACTGATTAGATCATAGGGACACACCATCATGCTAGACATAAATCATTTATTTTAGATTAGCAGAGTTTCAATTTTAATATTTGATATTTGCTTCTTTAATTGATGTTAATATCTAAAATTCAATTATTTCCTCTGTTCTTTTTATTCTTGTTTCTACTTCAGGAACTTCTGTATGTAAGTCTTTCATCCCTATATAGATTTATTGGGGGCTAGCTAAATGCTAGGCATTATTCTTGGCCTTCAGGTTTCACAAAGAATTAAAGATTCTTACATTCTAGGAGCACAATATTGTATTGAAAAAGGATAATTATTTTAGTGCATGTGTTAAAGATGAAGGGAAAACTACATTACTTAATTAGTTATGGGGTGGGCCTTATAGAGAAAGGATGAAAATGTGGTAACACAGATCCAGAAAGATAAACAGTGCACATTCTGTCTCATTGGAGACCCCTATCTCCAAATCTTTAGATGTGGATACATATCCTGAAGTAACTGCAGAAATGAAGAAGGTAAAGAAAGAGAAAAAAGGAGCATCACCAGGGTGGGCAGTGGTGGAACAATAGAAAGGAGTATAGCAATGTATACATGATCTGATGGAGGGCATTTAAAAAAATAAGTGGGCTCTTATGAGTGAAAGGGAAGGTGATAAATAAGGAAGAAGGAAGGAGAACGCTAAACCAACAGCTAAGATGTTGAAAAAGTCATAATCAATCATACTATTAACCGTCTAAAGTACTTACCCTCCCCTATACATAAGCAGGTTAATAAATATACATATGTAGTTTAAATAGAAATTTTACATCTGGAATGACAACACCTCCAAGAGCCAAATGCCATCTAATGAAAACCCCAACACTAAACATGAGATGCTCCCTTTAGTGTTGCTGCTCAGAGTATTCCAAGAGACTTCCAAAACATGACAGGTGATTGCCACTACCCATGGTTATTCTCACCCCATCCTTGCAAGAGGGGCGAAGTAAATCACTATAGTTGAAGATACCATACACTTCAAAAACAAGGCCTAGAGGGCTCTGAATTGGAACTGACCTGAAAGATTCCTCCCTGAGGACTAACTTTCCATGGTATCAGAAGATGTCTTGCAAGCTTCCAAAGGAAAGAAGCAACCAATTTTCTTACCTAGTTATGTTTATAAATCAGAAAGACCAGAATGCCATCGCATAATAGTGGCATGTGTCCTTGGAGGTAACCAATAGCTCCCTGGTTAGATGTTAACACTGAACAAGAAAGAAACCATGCATGGAGTTGGAAACTTAGCCAACTACCTAGGGCTAGTAAAGTCATATATTTAGGAGGAGAAGCTACAACTACTACTTTACTAATGCATCATAATCCCTAACTACATTCTAAATATTTATCTATATACACACAGATTGTGGGTCTCCCTTCTCCCTGGGGCGGGGGTCATTGGCATCTGGCCCATGAAGGTAGAGTGAGCAGAAGCAGTGAGCAGGGTTTGGATGGTCGTGAGCATGACAGAAGGACTTCCGGAGACTGCTTCAGTGAGGCAGCTCTACTTTATTGTTCCGGGGTAGGGTACATAAAGGCTCTTAGGGGTATGTGTGGAAAGGGCTGATTGGTCATAACATAATACCTAATTATGAGAATGACTATCATAGACTCATATGTATGAATACTTGGTCTCAGTTGATAGAATGGTTTGGAAGACAAGAATCCCTTATTTAAGGTGCTATTTGAGAACTGTCTTAGTCAATGCCTTATGGGTGTGAAGAGACACCAAGACCATAGGAACTCTTGTAAAGGAAAACATTTAATTATGGCTTAATTACATGTTCAGAGATTTATTAGTTCATTATCATCACAGAGGGAAGCATGGCAGCACACAGGCAAACATGGTGCTTTAGAAGGGCTAAGAGCTTTACATCTGGATCGGTAGGGATAAGGGAGAAAGAGTGAGCTACTGGGTATGGCTTGTGCTTCTGAAACCTCAAAGCCCACCTCCAGTGATACACTTCAACAAGGCCACATGTCCTAATCCCTTTAAATTATGCAACTCCCTATGAGCCTGTGGGGCTGTTTTCATTAAAACCACCACATTCCACTCCCTGGCCCCCATAGGCTTGTAGCATATGAGTACAAAATGCATTCAGTCTAACTTCAAAAGTCAAATAGTCTATCAGTCTCAAATCTATTTAAAAGTCCAGAGTCCGAAGTCTCTTCTGAGACTCATAGTAATCTCTAAACTATAATTTCGTATAAAATCAAACTGAAAAACAGATTACATACTTCCAACATATAAAGCACAGGATATATACCACTGTTATAAAAGGGAGCATAGTGAGGAAATACTGGACTGAAATAAGGCAAACAAAACAGAACAAAGAAACAGTTGGGCAAGCTGTGCATTTCCATGTCTGATGTCGAATTCCTCTCAGCTTTGCTGACTGCCACATACTTCTCTCTTTTGGGCTGGTTCAAAACTTGGTCCGTAGCTTTCCTAGATAGGCATCCCATGACTCTGGCATTTCGGTATCCCAGACAATTTAGGCTTTACTTTCATAGTTTCACTCAAGGGCATCTCTGGGGCTCCATGCAAGGATACCCTCGACACATGTCTGGCCTCCATGGCTTTCCTAAGTTGCAGAGGGAGATTCCATAACCCCTTTTATATATCCTTGACTTTAAAACCAGAACCACATGGCTGATGCTGCCTCATTCTGTGACTTGCTTGAGCTGGGCCTCTTAATCAAATACATTTTTACCTGCTTTCTGTTTTTGATGGTTTCCTTCACTTCCTAAGTTTGGCTGGTCTGGAACTTGCTCTGTAGATCATGCTGGCATCAAAAACAGAGATCTGCCTGTCCCTGCTTTCTGAGTGCTGGAAGTAAAGGTGTATACCATCATGCTAGGCCATAAGCTTTTCTTTAATTCCTTTTTATAAGTTGGAAGCTTAGCTGGGTGGGGTCTTGCTTTTAGCTCACCACTACCTTCATTCCACTTAGCATCAGGCTTTTCTTTAGTCTGTTTTCACTTCCTGACATCTCCTTTCTCCTCCAACTGTACATTTTGTGCTTTTTTATTGCTCAGCTTGTCCCAACAAGGCCCCATTTACTCCAGCAAGACTCCATACTTCTTAATGTCACTTCCTAAGCATTCAGATATGAGCCTATGGGAGCCATTCTTACTGAAACCACCACAGGAAGGACTAGGAGGACTAGGAGGTATGGCCTAGTTGGAGTTGTTATGGTCTTGTTGGAGAAAGTGTGTCACTGGAGGTAGGCTTTAAGGTTTCAAAGTTCACACCAGCACCCACCCCCGGCCCCCCACCTCTCAGCTACTTCCCCAGCACCATGCCTACCTACCTTCATGCCTGTTGCTGCCATGATGATCATGGACTAAGTCCCTGAAAAGCAAGCCCCCAACTAAATGCTCTCCTTTATAAGAGTTACCTTCATCGTGGTGTCTCTTCACAGCAACGGAATAGTGACAAATACAGAAGTATTAGGAGGTGTGTGGTCTTTTTGAAAGAGGTGTGTTACTGGAGGCAGGACCAAAGGTTGCAAAAGACTTGTGTCATTCCCAGTAACTAGCCTTGCTCAGGATGTGAACTCTCAGCTACTGCTCCAGCACCATGCTTGCTGCCATGTTTGCTGCCAGGATAATCATGGGTTCTAACACCATGAAACCATAAGTCTCAAATTAAATACTTTCTTTTGGACAGTTGACTTTGTCGTAGTAAAGTAACTAAGACACAGGCCATTGAACAAAATCACTCAAAGGACATTATAAAGGTGTAAAGTTGGATGGTAGCCCTGGACCAAGCAGTATTTTGTTCCTCAGACAGCAGTGGCACAATTCGGCTTCTAGGATGAAGAAGCTAAGACTGCTAAATATCTCATAAGGCATTGTATATGCCTTGTGGAATAAGTAAGAAACCTGTTGTGGAAATCACTGCCTCCCTTCTTCCCAAGGGGCCAATCTTACCCTTCCCCACAGTCTTCCCCTCACTCTCTTCCTTATCTTCTGCATTGGGGAACCTTGGTGTTTGTTGAAAGCCCCGCATATTGATTGTTCTCACCTTTCCCTGATGATCAGTTTTGATCTCCCAACCCCGGGGCAGTTCCAGCCGAGTATCTGCAAACATGTTGATGAAGTTCACCAGGTCCCGGTTGTGCTGGTAGCGCTCAAAATTGCGAGCATCTCGTCGGACTTTCAAAATCATATGCTTCAGGCAAGTGCTACTTGTAAAAACCCTGTAGGCACTCTGAGATGGTTTGGGGGAAATGAAGGAAGAGGATGTGACATTAGAAAAGACAAGAGTAAACACATTTAAGACTTTAACATGGTATGAGTCCAAAGGCAGGCTTTAGAAGCAATGCTCAACAAGGAAAGTTGCACTCAATTCCTCTAGGCCTATCTGCCTGGCTGATTCTACTTGACCTTCAGGGTCTTCTTCCTAGTGTTAGTTACACTTGGGCTCTCTTAGACCTCACTGCGTGTCTCTGAACATAGCTCTTCTCCTTCCCATTTCCTCTGACTGTAGGACTACGCTTTTGATTTTTTTTCAAATCTATCTAACCCATGATAGTAGTTGTAGTTAAAGTTGGACTTCAGAATCCTATCATTCTAGTGAATTGATATGACATCTTTGGGTGAGGGGGTGAGAAAAAAAAGGCTGTTTTAAGACTTGTTAAGTTAGTCAAATTATAATTTTATGTTACATAGGCACCAAAGTGCTTGAAGAAGCTACCTGGTTGGTGTAGGGTGAGCACTCACATGCACCCATAAGTGATGAAACAACACTGTAGGAGGCTAAAGAAGGTCAGTCTAGTGTTCCCCACATTCTCAAGGCCCACACGGAGCCCAGTAAATAGAGCAGAGTATATATGCATACTTGCATACTTGTTATCCTTTACGATTCCCCACTACCTCATTGGGGATTTGCTCTGCCTAAACCCTCATTTCCTTCTCTCCTAGCCACAGCCTCTGTCCTTGCATCCAATCACTGCACCTACCTCACAGTCACCACTAACACTGGTACCCAAATAGAACCACCCAGTATTTCTTGAGTCTTCATCTGTTATTCATCAGTCGGCCATAGGAGATTCAACAGCATTAGCTGTTTTCTCAGCATTCTCCCAGAACTAAGCCATTTCTCCCTACTCTTTCTTCACCTCATTGAGCTTGGGGATTTAGTCATTTTTTGCTTGATTGGTTGATTTAGCCTTTTGTCTTGGACTCTCAGTACTTCTCTGAGACTCTGCCAGAGAAATGCTTCATCAGACTACCTAGTCATCAAAGCTGGTCTCCCAGAGCACCATGGGCTTCTGTTGCCAACTGAATAGAGTAGAGCTGTTTGCCAGGGTGCTGAGGCTTCATCATTTCTTCCATGTCTGCCATCCACAGTGAAGCCCCTTTGTAGTCCTGGCTGCTGCATCCTTCTTAATACACTGCTCCATTTGCTTGGGCTTCTTTCCATTCTCTTTAAACCTCCAAGACTCAATTCAGCCTTTGCCTCATGTATCATGTCGCCCAGGCACTCTGCTCTATCTCAATTTGAACTCTGTCCTGTCACATTAGATTGACAGTCTTACACATGTGTCTCCACAAAACAGACATCTGCTGACACTTAGGATTATTGTAAATATAAAGGTTACGTGTGTCTTTTATCTGGGAACTGAATGATCAAGGCCAGGTAGAAACCCCAGGCCAGGATTAAGTAATTTCTACAACAGAAGGCAATAGAGGTTCTTAATCCTTTCTTCTTTATTGGGAGATTCACATGGAAAAGTATGATCTGAGTTGCACACACACACACACACACAGACACACACACAGACACACACACACACACACACACACACACAGACACTCACAAAACCATTAATGAAAAAAATGGGTCATACATTTGAAAAAGTAAATGGAAGGGCATATGAGAAAATTTGGAAGAAAGAAAGAGAAAGGGGAAGAGGAAATGATGTAATTATAATCTCAAAAGATAAAATAAATAAAGAATTCCTTCTTTCCCCTAGCTCACTGAGTCAGATTGTAACCACTTGATCTTATGAAATGACTACTAAAGCTCTTCTTGGGTTTCCAGGGAGCCAGCCCATCCTGCCTGTTTTGGGAGCACTCACATAATTGGCATGCAGCACAGTGAAGAACTCAGGGTTGGTGATGAACTTGACCGCTGGAGACTGCAGCAGCAAAGTGACCTTCTGTGAGTTGACAGGAGAAAGTGACCCTTCTCTCCTCAGATCTAGAAACGTGAAGCAAAGTAATGGAATATGCTGTGAGAAAAGTCCTTCCACATGGAGCACATCTCTTCCCACAGCAGAGCAGACTCCCGCTCACACGGCAGACACTTGCCTTTCCATAGTCACGTGACCATGTAAAGAATGTCAAGTGTTTCTTGTCTAAAATGCTTGATACCAAAAGAGCTTCAGATTTTTTCCTAATTCTAGAACATATGCATGTACAGAATGAGGTATTTTATAGATGAGACACAAGCCTGAACATAAAATGTGTGCACCTTCCATTTACATCTTATAGCCTAGAGGTAATGACATTTGTTTTTTTTTAAAAGCAGTTTCACAATATAGTGTAACCTAAGTTTAAACTCATGATCTTCTAGTCTCTGTTCCCTAAGTGTTGGAAGTAAAATCATGTGGTATCATACCTGATTTAAAAATTTTTATTTAAATATTTTAAATAATTTTATGCATGAACTTGAGAATTTTCCTTTTGTGGCATCATGTTGGCATACTAAATATTCTGAATTTTTTTTTAACCAGGGCACATAAACATGATTTAATTTGATTTATATATATATATATTTTAAAAAATCACCTATTTTTAATGTCAAAGTTGAAAATAAAAATAGACAAACCATGATGCGCCCAGAGAGGGCCGTAGAGAAATAGACCCCCCCCCCCCGGGGGGGGCCCCCGACTTCTGCCTCATGGGGCTCTTTCTCTTTGCTCTTTGCCAACTCTTCACCTCCACTGCAGATTCTCTCTCTCTCTCTCTCTCTCTCCCTCTCTCTCTCTCTCTCTCTCTCGTTTTTAAAAGTTAGGAATCATTATTTCTTAATAATGTTCTTGTATAATTTCAACTATGTTCAAGTCCCCTCAAGTCTCTTCCCTTTGTCTTTCTTGTTTTATTACAAATGTTACCTGTAATTAAGACAGTTTACAGAAGCTTTCCCCCTCCTATAAACATGTCTCTGCTTGTGGACTTTCAAGCTCCTCTCTGGTTGAATTGGACTTGCCTTGTACTTTGTTTCATCTGGTACCATAAGGTAGAAGCAACATGTGAATTCTGAGACGGGGTCCCTAGCACTTGTGTCTCTGTCTCTTTTCTGTCCCCAGGTCCACTAAGGGAAAAAGCCAGAAGGAAAAGCTTCCAAACTGAGGCCATCTCAGACCAACCACCACACAGCTATACATAGGTGACTAAAGGTGACACAGGTGACTAAATATGACTAGGAGTTCAGCAGCATCCTAAGCAACGTGCTTTAGTCAGCTTACATTACTCACCTGCAGATCTGAAGGGCAAATGCAGTTGTGAGCTTTATCTACTAAAACCAAGGCTTTTATTATGTAATAAATTACAAGTGATCCAACACTAAATCCAGAAATAATCCTATGCAAATTTTCTTATCCTCTTTCCAATTACTTGATTGTTGTACTACGTGTCTTTTAGAAGACTGAACAAAGAAATAGTAACAAAAAAAACCTAACCAGGGTTATTAGTACATCTGATAGAAAAAGCAGCATGGACACAGTTAAAATTATTGATTGAAATGTGTGTGTGCATTTAAGAAGAAGCCAGTAGGTAGGGGGATGGCCAACTGAAAGACATCTTCAAGTTATGGCATGGCCATTATATATTTAAGTTTATTGCAGCTGTGGTTGTCTACACAAGACTTACTAAAGATTGGGTCCATCCACAGGTCATCATGGGTGAGGGAGGATCCCACTGGGGAAGTGGGTTTTATGTCATTTTCTTTACTTATGTATCCACTGATAACTTATTCCTGCTCTAGGAAACATTCTCCCACCTACCATTAGACAAGAAACTCAGTGGACCACACACACATATATTATATGAAAATAGGATGGGGACCTACTATAAAGAGTTCTTTCTGGTGAGAGAGAAATTATCTATCTATCTATCTATCTATCTATCTATCTATCTATCTATCTATCTATCTATTGAGAGAGGGAGAGAGAGAAAGAGAGAGGGGGTGGGAAGAGAAAGAGAGTTGGGCAGGAGATTTAAGTTAAAATGACTAAAATTCATTGTGTAAATGTGTAAAAGAAATCAAATAAGTATGTCTGATATCTATGTTGCCACAAATTGTTGAGATCTGATAGAATAAGAATTACAATATCTGCTTGCCTAGACTGAATCTGGGCCTTTTTTGGGGGGAGCAAATATAGCACCAACGCAATTCAAATGGAAATGGGTTACTGGGATTTCACTGTGGTACTTGAATATGTTGCTACAGATACAGAAAGTAGAAGCCAATCTCATGCTTTTTAAATATCATTATTGGCATCTCAATTTGGTTAGATTTCAAGAATTAAAATCTCAGGAAAATAAGGCTTGACGCATGGCAAAAATAATATGCTCTTGGGCTTTGTGAACAAGAAACTTACTAGAAACCTCTTTGTGTCCGGGTTCCTCTTTGGTTAAGCTGAATTTTATCTGAGATGCCCAAGAGTCACTTGAAATAGATTGTGAACATTTGTCATGGTTTATCTATAAGTGACAAATCCTTAGGACACCAACAGATAAACATTACTTAACCACACAGGAGTTTATGTCTTCTAAGATTCCTGATGGGAAATTTTGTCATTTCCTTTATTCAGGCCTCTAATCCCTCCATCTTGTTCTCCCATATTATGCTGCTCTCTTATCTGTGGGTCATGTGGCTATCTCATGAGGCAGGGTAAGGACTTGCACACTCTGTCACAGCCATTATTACATGCCATCTCTAGTGCTCTGGGTCCCCTGCTCCAATACCTAAGCTTGATTGGGAAGATTCTGCTTCTGAGTCACTCCCTCCACCTCCTCCTCCTCCATCTGGTATTTGCTCACAGCTTTGGTTGCCAGAATCTTCTTCAGGTCTCTCTGTTGCAATAGTTCTCTGGATGTTTTGATACCTGTGCATCAGAAAATGGAAAGACCATAACCAATTTATGTTTGGTAATGCTTTGAATAAGGCAGTTGGAAAAAATTGTAAAAAAATGTCTTGGAATCAGAAGTGTCTACAATTCCAGTAAGACTGGCAGTACAATTAACCAGACAACTATGAGACACCTATCTCCACAGTGTTTGACTAGGTAGCTAGACAAATCTATTTCTTAGGACTTGCAGACTGTATCCTAGAGGGTGGTGGGTAGAGGAGGGGAGATGTTGGTTAGATCTGGAAATGAAGTTTTGAAATCCCATAAGCCCCTGCCGGTTATGGCAAAGTATGGCTTGTATGAGCTTTATGTTCAGGAAGCAGATGGGGAGGGGTATTGCAGAAGAGGTAGAGGATGGAGGAAGGAGCTCAAACAATCAAGTCTCCAAATCTTAACTCAAAATCAGGCGGGGAGTGCACTTAGTCTTGTTCAGGTTCATTCTTCTGCAGCAGACTGAAGGAATCAGGGCCCTAATTTTTCCCCTGACCTTAAGGAGCAAAGTTTTCCCACTATGGTCTCCAACTCCCCTTAAGAGAACCTCTTAAATTACATCAACTGAAGCAAATTGAAACCTGTGTTTCTAAGCAGCTGTCTAGCTACAGTTCGGTATATCAGGGTTTGAGATTCAATGGTCTAAAGGCTCTATGTTTATTTTGTTATCCATCATTCACTTCTGCGTACCTGTCAGAAGACACTTTTGCCAGCAGCAGTTGCTGGAGGACATTGTCAGAGGGCCGTTTATAGCAAAGTGTGGAATCCACTCAGTGACTGTAGCATTACATGCTTATGTGGAGGTTATGGGAAAGTGAAAGATGGCCCATTGTGCTCTTGCTGGAACACAAGGAATGCAGCCAGGGCAGGCGACTACAACCACCAATGAGAAGCTGCTTGGATCTCTGACTTTAATGGGGGCAGAGCGTTGTTAAAGACTGCAGACGCTGCTATTGGACAATTGCCTAATATATTGGAGATCATGATTTTCCCAGATGGCTAAACAATCTTTTTAGAGCCACATGCTCTCCACCTCTCCTCTTATGATGTTGAATCAAAGTCCTCTCCCCTAATAGGACAGTAGCACTGTGACAGTTTTGTGATGGAACTCAGAAGGCCTGAGGAAACCCAGATCACAGATGTCACAGACTCAGAAAGTCTCTAAAAGCCTTCCCTTTTTCATTTCATCAGGAATTTCCTGTTAATATCCTCCTGTACTTGTTATGTTTGGAGCTAAAAATATACAAAAGACTCATGGAACTTGGTAATAAAGTTAGTTGAAATAATACAATTTTAATCACCCATGCTTGCATGTAAATAATCATACAAACTAGAAAAAAAGCCTTCCCAAACCACTCCAACCCAACCAAACAAGCTGCAGGACAGAAAATTCTATACATTAATTACAATAAGAATTAATTATAATTATTAAAGAAAAGATTATGGCAAAAAGTTGATTCTCTAAGAAATAAAATATAAGCCATACCAAGTGTCAGAAATACAGAAATATCTCCTAATCACCAAACATAGACCAGAAGACAAAATGGAAGTAAAGCGATTTTTGGCCTAGTGAAATCTATAAAGCCACATTCTTAAAAAAAAAATTAGACATTGATAACAAATATCCTAACTCTATTTCTTTCCCTGGTGCTATTTTTGGAACAGGACCACAAAGGAATGCTCTAATATAAGACATTTTTAATATTTAAAATGGCCCTGATCTTCAAATGAAAAAAACCACAAAACAATAAACAGAACTTTTAATAACATAAGACGTTAAGTGTATTAAATTATTGCTACAGTGGAGTGTCCCAGGAAGGCTGGATGCCCTAGTGTGGGGGAATTTTGAGGGCAGGGAGATGGGAGTGGCTGGCTGGGTGGGGAGCACACATTCATAGAAGCAAGAGGAGGGGGGATGGGGTAGGTGTTTTCTTGAGGGGGGGAATGGGGAAAGGGATAACATCTGAAATGTAAATAAATAAAATATCCAGAAAAAGACAGATTCAGTTAAATATTGAAGGTGTTGCTATCAATAAATATCCTCAACCTAGATTTTTATTCTTTTCAGTCCCCTCAACCTTTTTTTTTATCTTAGCACTTGAAAAATGTCAACTGAAATGAACCCAGTGCCTACACTTCTAGTAAGAAAAGGTATCCTAAACCTTGTTCACTTTGTCTTTAAAGAACGAGAAAATAGACATGTTGTTGTCTTGAAGTCTAAGTGATGCAGCACCACAGTTGCAACCCAGACACCAATTGTATTTGTGCATATTTGAGAGTGACGGTATAGTTTCTAACCAAAATGATGCTGGAAAATTTCTCTTTCTTATAGGATCTTGACATGTTATCCAAGCTGGCCTTGAACTTGAGATCCTCCTACCTCAGCATCCCAAATAGCTGAAAGTACACAAGTGAGGCAGCATAGCCTATTTCACAAATATTTTTAAGCATTTATTTTTTCAAGGATAAAGACTTTTGAAGAATTAGTGCTTATGGGTGGACAATGACTATGAGATGAGGAAAAACTCCACAGTGATGGATGTACAGTGCCCGAGAGAGGAGAGTGAGCCCAGTGATGATGGGTGTACAGTGCCCGAGAGAGGAGGGTGAGCTCCATGGTGATGGGTGTACAGTGGAGATAAGACAAGGACTAAGTCTACCATAATCTATGGGGCAAGTTTTCTTTAAAACTTATGAAAACTTCCTTGGAATGTTAACTATTTTGAGTTTTGTATCTTTGGAAACATCTCATGATGGGACATGAACTAATCTTCCAAAATATGCTCACGTAGGGATCCTCAGATCCTCCGTAATTCCATGGGAGATGGGGCCGTAATTAAAGAGTTTCTGATTTCTGGCTTGTACCAGTAAGACAGTTAGAGGAACACTATCTTTAAATGTCATTCAAGCTTAATGTGCTTTCTGTCACTAACTTCCAAACCCAGCCTTCAAAATACTGGGAACAGCTTGCTTAACACAATTAATTTCATTCAGTTTCCTTATAGTGAGCAGGAAATCAGAAGAAGGATGTCTCTCTATCCTTATCTGGCTTATAGGATCTCATACTGAACCAATCACCAACCTTCTGTTAAGCTGCTCCATCTGGTGGATAGACCCGGATCTGATCATTCCATCTGGGGTAGGGGCCATTGTTGGTCGCTGCCAGGTGGTTGTGCGATTTACATGGTCCACATAAAAGACCCGTCCATGGCTGTCGATTCGAGCTTCCCAGTCTAATATTTAATAATAGGACAAGAAAAGTCAAGAAAGGACTACTGACCCAAGTGTACACATTCTACTTCCAGGTCTTCTGAAGATAGAACTCACCAGTCATTATGAAGACCCTCCCATCTCTCTCTCCCTTGTCCTCCAGCACTTGTCCTGATTGCTGGACAGGAGTGGAAATCAGCTTTCCAGAAAGGAGCTAATGTACTCAGACTCTCTACTTTGCCATGATAATTGTGGTCCCTCATCTAAGATGTATGCTTAGACTTGTTAGTGTCTAAAGAAAAGTTGCTTACTACTTTAAAAATATAGCTGGTTATTCAAGAAATAGGTGTAGAAGATTGATTGGGCAAACCCCAATGCAGTAAGCATTAATGTTGTGATGCCAGAGAATCAGGGTAACAGAAGGTGGCTAAGGGTGGTCACAGATCTTGTGTTTAAACCCCTTTTAACTTAGTTCTGAAATGTTGTACGTGCAACTTTGGAAAGCTTCTTTCTAATGGTTTGTTTATTTTTTTATGTGTATTGTTGTGTGGGTGTCAGATCCCTTGGAACTGGAGTTGCAAACAGTTGTGCGCTGCCATGTGGATGCTGGGAATTGAACTCTGGTCTTTTGGAGGAGCAGACAGTGCTCTTAACCCACTGAACCATCTCTCCAGCCCCAAAAGCTTCTTTCAAAACTGAGTAGGCTCAAGCAATTGCATTTCCTTTTAAGAGGGTGGATGGAAGAATTGATAACTATAGTTTCAAAATGTCCATGTGATCAAATATAAAGTGAGTAATCAAACAATACAATAAACATCAAGCTGGAGGGAAGAGAGGAAGGAAGGAAGTAATGAAATTATATTTTTTTTGTACTTTCTTAGAAATTTTAATGTATATGAGCAGTTAGAAGTACAAATTCACATTTCACCCTATTTTTTTGACTCTTCCTGTTTTTCAGTCTAACCTAGGAGTCTTTGTATCCCAGTATTTAGAGGTCTTTCTGTTTTCATTTTCAAATAAAAACAAATAAATCCAATAAATACCTACAACCTCCTATTTTCAAAGGAAGCAGCTCAGTGGTTTTGTGTGTATTTACCATTCTGCAGCAACAGAGAAACCATGAGCATTGTCCGCCACATCCCCACTTGTCCCCATGAGTCCCCTCTTTCTCCTCATGACACAGTCTGGTTTCTTCTCCTGTGAGTTTGACTGTGCTGGGTCCCTCTGGACTGGTCTTTTTCCCCCTTCTAACTTTGTATGATCTATTCAGTTTCATCTGTTGTCTTGAGTACCAGGACTTTAGTTTCTTTGGTGGGGGTTGGGGAGTGTGAAAAACATTCTGTTGCATTTTTTTTTTTTTTGTCCATTTCATCCAGGTTTTCCAGTTTTGTTGAGTATAGGCCTTTGTAGTAGGATCTGATGATTTTTTGAATTTCTTCAGTTTCTGTTGTTATGTCTCCCTTTTCAGTTCTGATTTTATTAATTTGGATACTGTCTCTGTGCCCTCTGGTTAATCTGGCTAAGGGTTTATCTATCTTGTTGATTTTCTCAAAGAACCAACTCCTGGTTTTATTGATATTTTGTATTGTTCTTTCTGTTTCTATTTGGTTGATTTCAGCCCTGAGTTTGATTAATGAAATTATATTTTAATTAAAACTATATTTCAAAATGTGTAAAAGATAAAAAGATAAATCTTTTAAATTATCTTTTTTATTTTTGAGATTATAATTGCATATTTCCCACATTCCTTTTCTTCTCCTAAACTCTCCCATATACCTTTTCTTGGTCTTTTTCAAATTTATGGCCTCTTTTATCATTAGTTGTTGTTACATACATACATGCATATGTATGTATATATATGTATGATAGATATATAACATTGTTGCTAAGTAACCATCACATAGAGTAGAGGGACTCAAGGCAGAGGTATTGATGATTAGGGGATGTACACGTAAGTTGAAGTGAGTTGAAATCCATGAATAAACCCCTTGAAGCTGAGAGTTAAATGTGATTTTTGTGTATCTGAACTAGGTATATAAGAGTAATGATACACAGTAAGGAGCAAAATTTCTTTGGTCCACATACAAAAATGTGGTAGAAATAACACCAATATGGTGTTGTGCTGAAAATGCTTAAGATATACTAAACATACTTTCAAAAGGAGGAAAACCATTTGGTTTTAGTGAGAGAAGACAGTTTTGGGACTGGTTCAGATGTTATCCTGAAAACTCATGAGTTAGGTAATGATATAGCGACTCTCAAGTTTTAAATGGAAGATAATTTTGGCATCCTTATGGTTTTGTATGTATATGGCATATCTGTTTGAAAACACAATGTCATATGTCTAACCTAGCGAGTTGTCAATGACCAATAAAAGTACAAATATGAGAAAATCTAAAATTTATTGTATATGAGAGATGGAAGGAAAAATGTAGTTGAATTACAGAAGTGTATTCTAAAAAGATTTCCCTAAAGTAGGCTATTATATCAACTATTAGTAAAAGAACTAATTTAATGATGACCTTACTACATATACTTGTAATTTCATAATATCATAGTTAATCATGTTCTGTTTGAAATTTCTGTTGATTTTTAATCTTTTAATAATTAATTTATTAAACAATTAAATAAATTATTAACTTTTTTCTTGAACTATCATCCAAACAAAGAATAAGAATTAACTTTTAAATAACACTGCGTTATTCAATTAAAGTGAGAAGAGTCCACTTACACTTGCTATAAACTAGGAGCCACAGCAAGTTCTAAGGACACAGATCCTGACCCTAATGGAAAACAAGAATTTGGCCATTGACTTCTCCATTGGCCTTGCAAGTTATCCAAGGTATGGGGGTCACTGGAGAATGGAACATTGGTAACACATTCTTAGCAAGTTTTAAAACTCTAAATCACTCCTGGAAAGCATGTTCATCCAAACCCTAAGCTCTTTCATTAATACATTAAGTATCTGAACCACAGTGTTAATTTTATATTCTTATAAATATTCACTAAATAATTAGCTGAATTTGAGTGTATTTTCTGGGTTGCTTTGTACAGAATTTATTTTGCATATCTCATAAACACAGACAAACGATCTGCATGGGTCTTTAGGCCTCAGCATTGTCAGAAGGCTGAACCACTGTGAGGTCAGGGGTCTACTTAGATCCCTGAAAACAGTATCTATTCTACACTGAGGCAGCACACAGCAGTGTGACGTCAGGTTGAACTGTTTAGGATAAAATGAATTATTGAATACCAAATTATGTTTTAGCAAGAACTGAAACATGTATTGTCTTTATTGTTGGATTGTGTCCTTAAGTATTTTAATCAATGCAATACCTTATATGTGGATTTTTTGAACTTTACAAACATTTATCTAATTGCCTTCATCCCATCAGTAGCTGATAATATCTCTACTATAATATGGTAAGGTTGAGCTTCAGGCTATTCCTACCCAAACCCCCTCTATAAAAGGTTTTTCTATCTGAAACTGAGTCATTATTAATTCTTATTTTCCTACCATGTCCATACTTAATATGGTATCAAACTTGTCTTAAAAACCTATGTTCAGATATGACCATTCCTTAACAAGTCCCCTGCTGCCACCCTGGTCCAAATCACCAATGATTTTCATCTTGGCCATTGCAAGAACCTTATGCTGTATCTCATAGACTTCTATTTTTCTTCTGTAGTTTATTCCCTGTACAATAACCAGGGGAAAACTTTCACAATACATGTCAGAAATACCACTTCCCTGCTCAAAGTGCTGTGGTGTGTCCTCATTCAGCATAAAAGGCAAATCTAGCTGGCAGTTTTCAACCTGTGGGTCTTGACAAACTTCTACATCTCAAATATTTACATTAAAATTCATAACAGTAGCAAAATAATAGATAGGAAGTATCAACAAAAATAATTTTAAGATTGAGGGGCACCGCAATATGAGGCACTGTTTTAAAGGGTCACAGCTTTAGGATGGCTGAGAACAACTGCAGCAGTCAGTAGAGCCCCAGCTGATTGGTTTGTACTGTTTCCCTTGACCATATTTATTATAAGCCATGTTCTCTCTGCCTCGGATGCATTGGTTTTACTCTTCAAGCTCATCATCATGTCTCCACTTAGAGCTTGGCAGCCGCTCTCTTTGCCTGTAAAGCTTTCCATCAGCATTTATATGTATAACTCCCCTGTCTCATTCATTATTGTCCTCTCAGGGAAGCTTGCTTAGACTTCTAGTTCTAAAACTGCAAACCAGTGTCTACTACACATGAGAAGTCTCCTTCATCTACTTTTGTTTTCTCATTGCATTTATCACTAGGCTCCTAGTTTCCATTTTATTGCTTATTATACACTTCCCAGACTAGCATATAGATGCTTCATGAGGGCTGCAGTCATTGTTCATTTTGGTTAGCTACACCAGCACCAAGTACAGAGTATTCTGTAAATACTTGATGGATGATGAACTATTAGCAATGAAGTCACTCATGTCCTATTTGAGGTCTCCTAACAAAATCCTGTTGTCAGAATTAATTCTCAAGTTTCTAATATTTTCTTTGCTATATGGATAGAAAATTAAAATCTATTTTGAATCTTTTTTATTTGTTGAGAGTGGTTTTGCTAGGTAGTTATTTTGAAGTGGTTTTACATTAAATTATTTATAATGCTTCTATTTATAACTAGTCCTAATGCTATATGAATTGAAATCCAGATATATATATATATATATATATATATATATATATATATGCTGTGTAGATAGAATTTCTTTTGTGTATGTAGGAAAGAGGATGCTTCTTGAAAGTAACATGTATAAATTTATATATAAATTTCAAATAAATGCTAAGTAAAAATATATATAAATTATGATGAGTTTTTACTCTTTTCCCTTTTACTCATATCATAAATCAGTATATAAATGAAGAAAGAAATCAAGCATCAAAAATTAAAGAAGATAATGTTTGGCTTGACCTCTGAGAAATAAATGTGGTGATTCTTTAAGCTAGTGTATATATTAAGGACATTTATACACTGACCAAAAGCAACTTGAGACGGGAAGGTTTATTTAGATTACGGGCTACAGTCCTTCATCTAGAGAAGCCAGGGCAGGTGCTTAGGAAGGAGCTTGAATCAGAGAACATAGAGAAACACTGCTTACTGACTTCCTTTGATGCTATATTGCTTTATGACATCTAGGAAAGGAGGTTAGGTGGGAAAGGGCTCCTTGGAAGATTCTTCTGCATTACAGAGGCACCAAGGTTTTTCAACCATTAACTTCCTTTAATGGTTTTAACAACCATTAAAGTATGACTGAATAGGGAGAAAGTAGTACAGATGAATTCCTAAATATGCATTTCTCCTTTTGAAAACTAAAACTACCTAATGCGAACTCTTGCAGAAGTGTGAATTTTGGGAACACATTTGTATTATAATAATCTATCCAATATTAGAGATTATCTTTGTGTGGAAAAATCTTGAAGTCCAACAGAGAAGTTCCAGCATTCCTAAGTACTCATCATATTAAATGAGTTGCAACACTCACAGCCTCATTTCCTTCTCCTAAATATTTTAGATAGAGTGATACAGGTAAAGCCTGAAAGGCACATGCAGACTGTCTTAGTCCAAACTTAGTATTTAGCAGAAGAGGACATTAAAGCTTTTGTTCCCAGAAATAATAACATTTTCCTCTGTGCCAATGAGTTCAAGGCTCTTCCCCACTTTCTCTTCTATTAGATTCAGTGTATCTGGTTTTATGTTGAGGTCTTTGATCCACTTGGACTTGAGCTTTGTGCAAGGTGACAAATATGGGTCTTACACACAGACAGCTAGTTAGACCAACATCATTTATTGAAGATGCTTTCTTTTTTCCACTGTATATTTTTGACTTCTTTGTCAAAGACCAAGTGTGCATAAGTATGTGGTTTTATTTCTCAGTCTTCAATTCTATTCCATTGATCAATGTGTCTGTCTCTGTACCAATACCATGCAGTTTTTATCACTATTGCTCTGTAGTACAGCTTGAGGTCAGGGATGGTGATTTCCCATAGCTGTTCTTTTATTGTTAAGAATTGTTTTTGCTATTCTGGGTTTTTTGCCTTTCCAAATGAATTTGAGAATTGCTCTTTCCATGTCTTTGAAGAATTGTGTTGGGATTTTGATGGGGATTGCATTGAATCTGTAGATTGCCTTTGGTAGGATGGCCATTTTCACTATATTAATTCTGCCAATCCATGAGCATGGGGAGATTTTTCCATTTTCTGAGATCTTCTTGAATTTCCTAAGTTCAAATGGCTAAAGAATTTTTAATTATGTAGGACAGTTATTAGGGTAAAGTGATACTGAATTCTAACCTAAAAATAATAGTTTTCTTGGAAATGCCAAAGAGCTACAGCAGACATTTGAAATTTTTAATCCTTTAATGCAAGTTATAGTTATACTTTCTTAAAACACTATGGGTTAAAGTTGTTTACTCTATGGAGACATTTGTGAATAATAGATTCACTGGAGAAAAATAGAGTTCTGTATCCAACGGAAAATTTTAAAATGGTAAATTTAGGACTGAAAGGCCACAAACAAAGACTAGTGAGGTCTTTCAATTTTTTTTGCCTCTGCCTCAGAAACTTAGGTATATTAACATTTGATTATCACTTCAATACCATATAATGAAACAGCTTGTTTTTTTTATTGTTCTTTTTTTGTTTTTTAAAAAGAAGTTTTATAGTAGGTATATATTGGTATTTAGTAACACTGCCAACTTATGGAACTTGGAAAGAATTTTGGGTGTTTGCATATGAATTCACACTGACCTGTTCAGACTGGATGGGAAGAGTTAAGCCATAGATTTGAAAACTAAAGCTTACTTGGTGGAAGAGGCTCATCGATTGTTGGGTAGTGATGATGTTCAGGCCTCAAGGAAGGAAGCTGGCTTATTGGCTGGGAATTATGGAGTATAGGACATTCACCTATGAACAAGATAGTCAAGACATTCATATGCATTGCTATGGCAATGTTATAAAAAAACATGACTATAAAACAAAGATCACCATAAGAAACAACAAATAAAATGGGAAATCTAGTTTTTGTGGCAGTTTAGTACAACCATGTCATTTATGACACAAATTATTAAGGAAAAGGAAGAGAAGAAGGAAGAAACGTTGGAGGAAAGAAAGGAAGAGAAAGAAGAAGGAAGAGAAAGAAGAAAAAGGAGAAGAAAAAAGAGGAGAAAGAAGAAAAATCCAAGTATGTTTTGACTCTTGATCTATGCCACATACACTAATCAGTACATGTGATCAGAGTCTGATTCTGTAGCTACTTGAATTGCTTTGGTTAGAAGGTGACATCAGGAAGGAACACTAGGAAAAACCTTAATGAGCCTTATTTCATTCCAGTGGAGACAGGCTTGTCTGAAGGGAGTGAAATATTTATAAGGTCTCGCAAAAGCTGTGTTGGATTACGGAAAATATACCTGATCATATGGTTTCATAATTCAAACAACAGAAGACTATTAAAAGACTGTTTTTTTTCCAGAGGTAGAGGGGACTGAAACTCTCAGATAGTATGTTTCCAAGATTGATCAAGGAACTGGTGGTTCAAGAATGTAAATTTCTAAAAAGGGACATTAGAAGATAAGATGGGGAGTCAAACATGTCATGGGAAATCATGGTTAGTCCAGATTATATGGAGGAAGAGTCCAAAAATCCAAACAGTGCTCTAGAAAGAGGAATGGATAATAGACAAAGGCTGTAGATAAAAGGCAAGAAGACTGATACAAGAAAATTTGAAACAGAGAAGTGGGATAGACAAAAGAAAATCAGACAGATACAAAGAAATTATAGAAATAAATGTATCTATAGATTTTATGACTCATTATTATGTACATTGCTTCTACTGCTGTTAGTACAGACTTATTATTAACCAAACAAAATTCTGGAACAGCATTTCTGTTTCACAGTCTACTGAGGTGTGTATATTGACCATGTAAACTCTAGCAAATAATTCTTTCAATCTCTGGAGACCCTGAAGGGCTCAGAACACAGACAGCCCCCACCCAACTTTGTACTGTTTTCCTCCTACTTCTGACCATGCTCACACCCTACTAGCAAGAGGACAAAAGACATCATTTCGTTTTCCTTCCAGGACTATTGCCATGTATTCTATTAATCTTTGGGTCAAAATGGAGAGAAAGTAAAAAGTAATGGTCAAGATCTTTGAATGATCTCAAATAGTGAACATTTCCCAGAACATTCATACTGGAAATGATTTTTTTCCCACTATAGTTCTATAGACACCACAGAAAATAAATTAGTAGAAAATATTAGGTGGGCTCAGTTTCATAGTTTAATTCCAAGAGATGACTGACAACTAAAAATAAAGATGTACTCATAACAGAAGGTCTTTCTTAATATTAAAAATACATTTTTTCCTGGACATTCTCACCATTACTAAAATGCTTTGCTTCTTTGAAGGTACCAGTAGAAATCAAGGAAGCTATTTCTTGTGCAAACATAGAACTCATTGTGGACAAGTGGCTGTTTCAAACACAGATTTTGTGGGTAAGTGGCTATGGCACTTACATTTATTTTTGTAAGTGTTTAGTGTTAAAAAATTCAAAAAGGAAACAATGGTATAACTGGTATATCACTAGCTGATGTATCTATATTTTGTTTCTTAAAATAAAAAAAAACAACCTTACCTCATTTAGTTAAACCTCATGTAATTTATCCCGACCAAATATGTTAATTGTTCCTCCAAGTCTGTAGAAATATAATACTGTTGCTTGGTGGAAGCATGACTACCTAGCTGTGAGCCCTAAGAAACTTTGAGGATGTGACAGAGGCTTGGTGGCAGCTGACTGAATGAGACATGAAGGCAGTTCTGTTCTGTACTAGGGCCCAGCTCCACATCACCTTTGCATCAAATTAAGTGTTCAGAATATTCAAGAAGGGATAATATTTCTCAACTAAAAATAAGAGAGAGTCTTTAAGTTTATTTTGATTATAACCAACGTAGCCAAATTGTAGGAAATACAAGCATGAAAGAGACTTCTTGTAAAGTCTGTGTCTGCAAACACTGTTGACTAGTTAGAGTTTCAGTGATGTGGGAAGGACAAGATGTTCCAGGTCCAAGGCCAAATTACAATTCATGTTGGGGCATTTATTATTCACCTATGAAATAGCCATTCTTTACCCCCACTCTGCATTTAGATCTAACATCCTGCCACTAGTAGATAAAGCTGGCCCAACATCCTGACAGATGAAAGAACAAAACACTTTTAGAAAGAATAAACTTGACAACACTCTAGTTTTTCACCAACTAAGGGGTTAAGAGCATCATCAGATGGCATCTAAGGCCTGTAGCTGAGGTTTCTCCACTGGACCTACACACTGTGTCCACCAATGATTTTTTAAAGCATTATTATTTATGACTATTTTTATTCTGTTTCTATAGAAACTTCAGGAAAATGCTATGGAACCTAGAATTTAAGGTAACCTAAAACTGTGTTCCTAGGTCATATTTGGCTCCAGAATAAACCAATTCTTATTCCATTTTAATTGAAGGTATGTGTTTCTGTCAACATAAACTACCAAGATACTATTTGAAGCCAAGTGGTTAGCATTTAATTGTGTGAAAATCTCCTTGGCTAAAATGGTGAGGCTAGATTCAAAGGGTGGTTTCTTTCATGTAACTGAAATGTTAGCTTTCTTGCTCATCTCATTAGGACAAAGGCAGAGTGCATCACTGTTTCATCTCATTTAACTCTTCCATTTATTCCTGAGGTCAATGCTACAATTATACCCACTTGGCTCACAAGGAAGCAGAAATATAGCACAGTTAGGTCTTTTGTGAGGAAGTGACCTGGTGGACTTAGCTCCAGGGCCTAACTCATGACTACAGGACTCTGCCTCTTTCATTTGTCTGCAAGCTTGTTTTTTTGATAACTGCCTTAAACTGAGATTTAAGTAAAAGTTTATAAAAGGAAAAGAAACAAAATGTTAACAAGAATCACTAGTTTAATAGGTATCAGTTTGAATTTATATGGAATGAGTAATTGATTTTAAAACTGAAGATGGCTGCCTTTGGATTAGAATCTTACTTGAAATGTGAGAAGAGAATTTATGCATTTATATTGTAACTGGACTGGTAGAAATGAAGATATCCCAGAGAGACGCTTGTGTCTCTCAATGTGACTAACAGACTATTGAAACAACAGACTGAAGAAATGAATTTTCCTAGGAATCTCTTGGTTGGAGAAGGAAAAGGCTGAGGCCTGTTGCCAGTCAGAAACAGAGATCTCTGGGAGATTTCAAATAGTTCTCCCAATTAGTCAGACAATCCTTCAGGGAAAGCCAGCAGGAATCATGACAAGGGGGATGATGGTGGGTGGTGGGAGACCTGGACAATGATGATGGGCAGAACTAACCCTTAGCCTGAACTACTCAGGTTTTATGTCAATCCCCCAAACATGAACCTATGTGTACCACTGAACCTGTTAGTTCTCTTCTGCAATGCGACAACCTCCTGTTTCTGCTTTTTGTAACTTGTTTTAGGGATGACAAGGCCCAGGCTCAAACTTGAGTGACTCTGGGTTGATTATGCTGTTTTTCCTTTCCATTAGCTAAACTAGCCCAAACGAACAGAACCAACTATTATAACAGAAACTGTGCTGGTATAAAAATAAGGAAGAAAAAGACATGTAGCCTTCTCATTTACAGAGTGCATTGCCATGGTCTCTAATGCCAGTGCTTCTGGAAACACTAGAGGAGTGGTCCCCTCAAACTCCGCGAGTGTGTAGGGGATGGAGAATCCATGTTCTTCAACTAATATCCACATGTATCACTGATCTTTAATGTGTTTTAGGAAGTCAAAATATTTGCTACCTAATGCTCATGATCATTTGATATTTATATCATTTGATACTACTTCCTTAACTGTGGGGTTGATGTCAAGATCAGAAAGCTAACTTATATCAACTATTCTGGTCATTAGTCAAACGCATACATATAGGTAGGTAGCTGCTTACATCCTACTGGATATATTTCTTGGTGTGAATTTGAGACATGTGCCAGAAATTCACACACCTAGACAACTGCTTGAATTCCTACATACATTGTCCAGGGCACTCATTTTTGGGACTGGTCCTTCCACCAACAATATGGGGAGACTTGTGCCCTGTAATTGTGGTGGTCCTATTATCACTGGTATGGTTTGCAGTCTAACCTTCTCTCCTATTGCTAGGACCTGCCATGGGGGACTCCAGACCTTCAGTAGTTCTTGCTCCATTCCCACCAGCAGCCAGTTCATCCTGCCAAGGCCCAGCCCCATTTGTAGACTCGGGATCTAGTTCTGGGCTCTGCACCGAGTCAGGTACCGACTCGAATGCGCTGTTTTCCTCCTCCTCATCTTCTTGTGAAGAAAAGACTGTGCTCTCAGAGATCTTGGCGCTGTCCACAGAGGAGAAGCGTGTGTGGCTGGCAAACCGATTGTTGCCATTGTAGCAGGAGCTGCTGTAACAGGAGCTGCTGTAACAGGAGCTGCTGTAGCAGGATGTGCTATAGCATGAGGGGCTGCAGCATGAGGCGTCACAACCCTCGCAACTGTGATCTGCTCCCTGCTGGGGGCTGGAGTCACTCTCACTCCCAGTGCTGGGGTGAGCTTCGCCATCTTGGCCAGCGCCAATGCTTTTGGATAAACCGGAGAAATGGCCCCGAGAACAGTCAGAGGGTGCCATGCATAGAGTAGCCCCATCGTTCTCTCCATCTTCCATGGACTGTGGGTCAGCAGCTATTGTGTCCACCTCACTGAGCCCATCCTTTTCAGAGGACTCCTTGAGGGTGGATTCCTCCTCCAATCCATCTTCCTCCTCTGTGGTGCTTCCTCTCTGGGCCGAGGGCATGCTGTGCAGCAGGGTATGGATGCGGATGTAATGGGTCCTTGGGGTCTCAGCATCTCCACAGGCAGATGCAATCACTGTCTCAAGCTCAGATACAGGTAGGGAACATGGTCTGCTTTTTTTTCTCACGGAGGCCCTCAGCTCCAGTCCAGGCTCTCCTTGCTCCAGGGTAGAAACATCCTCTTCTTCCTCCTCCTCATCTTTCCCCTTCTCCTGCATCTCTTCCTCTCTGGCTCCATTTTCGGGTACTGTTTCCTCTTCTACCTTGCTACCTAGAGCTGTACTCTCTTCTGGCAACAGCGAGGGTGGCCAGTCCTCATCCAGGGGAAGTCCCTCTGCCACTTCTTCTGCACTCAGAGTGGGCTGGGTGTCATGTTGCTCTTGGTCCTGAAGCTCCCCAGCCTCTTCGGGTCCTTCAGAGAACTTGCCACCATCTCTGGTCTCCATAGCACTTGCAGCTTCCTCACCTGTCCCGGCATACTCCTGGTTTTGGTTTTCTGAGCTGTTTACTCCATTCCCTACACTTGGTGACTCTGGCTTCGAGTCTTTGCAGACTTCTGCAGCATCACCAGGAGACTCCCCATGGCTATTCATGACACTGTCTTGCATTTCTGCTGACTCAGGCTCAGCACTCAGAGAGACCTCTTCATCATCTGTGGGCAAGAAGAAAATACGTCATCCTTTTCAGAAGAGCAATGGGAGCTGATGTTCTGTGTAGGCACAAGTAAAACATGGTAAAGGATCTCTAATGTAGGATACTGGATATGAGTGGATGAGTGTTTCTCAATCGCTTCTGAAAAATTCTGTAATGAGTGCTATTTATGTTAATAACTTTATTATTATTTATTTTTAATAAATAATCAATATTTATTATTATTATTATTATTAACTTTCAGAAGGGCTGCTACTTTAAAGTTCTCTTTTAAGGGACTGGTAAGAAAAAAATTAATATCCCAAACCTAGCTTTACCCTACCTCAGAGATCAACAATATTTGTGATATACAGTGACTTTCAGAGATGAGGACAGCAGTACTGTTCATAATTCCTTAACAACCCTAAGCAAGTTAATTGTACTTGCTTAAAACATTTCCCGTGGATCATCCTGCAGGATGTGGAATGGCTAAGCCAGGGTCTTTAGCTGCAACAAAGAAGCAAGGGATTGGGCTACATTGATAATCATCTACAGTATTGAATAGTCAGAAACCAAGGTTTCTAACTACGTTATCTTTCAAGAAGATACATCTAACTCTGTTAACATTTAACAGTTAACACTGTTTAACTCTACCGTCCTTGGCTGGAAATACACCAGTTTGGTATTGGACTTTAAATGTACTAGTACAATTCCCTATTTGAAGAAAATGATTTCTCTGCTAGAGTGTGAAGCTCTAATTCATCTTTATGCACACACAGATGAGTCAAAGAATGCAGCAAAAGGCTGAATGTGACAGGAGAACACAAAAACGTTTCCTTACAATCTAGTGTATACTTAAGCTTAGGGATTGGGTGGTGATATACTTCAGGCTCTGAGTTCTCAGTAACTCAGTAACAGTAACTCATAGACTTGGCTCAAGAGGACTTAACATTTCTCCACATGACTTACATTTAGTATGGGTGCTACAGGGGAATAGAAAAGGATTATGAGACATCTTCTCATCATTACTGTTTGGAAATATGGTTTGATATGGAAAATGGAATATAGAATGTTTCTGAAAATTTCTGTTCATGATTTTTATTTTCCCTGTACTTATCTAACTGCAGTTCTTCAACAATATAACATTTTCAGCTCATAGCCAATCGATAATTAGTTACTAGGTATAAAGAGATGATTCACATTCATGTTTTATCATTCATTCATTTGCTCATGTATAGAATGATTAAACAGCTTTTGAGCATCTTCTATGTGAGGTTATGGCAATAAAATAATAAGATACAGTTTTGTATCACATTGTTGACCTCTATTCTACTGTGTAACTTTCTATCTCTGGACCCTGGTGAAGAGGAATCTTTTAATCAAGGAGGCAATCCTGGCTTCTAAAATAGATCACTAGCTTCTGGGACTCACACAGAGATGACAGAGAATTACACAGCCCATGACCTGTTTGGAGAGAACTATGGTTATCTGTGTTCTAGAGAAAAGAACTGCACCACGACACTAGCCTCACACAAGACATGAAGATCATGCTGAAAGTACCTGCATGGATGGAGGATGTGATCTCAAATCGGAATTGCAGCTGTCCACTCACATGGTCAGTTGGAAGCCTGCGGCCAAGTGTGTAGCTGACCACCCTATCCCTAGAAGGAAATAAGCACCATCACAGATTCTGTAATAACCTCTCCTGCTGATGACCACACAGTGTGTTTTCTACACCAGCTGGTGGGATAGGCAATTTCAGAGAAGCCATGATAACAGGGAGTGAAGGTCCCATCTAAGGTACAGATGTAGGATCAATAAAGACATTCTTATAAAATATTCTAACTCAAGGATCAGAAAAACTACAGCTCATATTTAGTTATTACTTTTTATATTTTGGCATGGCCATGAGCTCTGGAAAAAAACACTTCAAAAGAGTAAATTGTGTGAAATTCAAATATAAGTGTCCATCAACACTGTTTTATTGGAACACAGTCATGCTTATTAGCTTATACATTGCCTCTGGCTATTTTCTGCTACTGCGGAAAAGTTGAACAGTTTAGACAGAGACTTGTGATCTGTAAATCCCAAAATATTACTCCTTTTACAGACTAGGTTTGAGAATCTATGTTGTACAGAAGGTGAGGGGACAAAAATGACAAATGCCTTTGCTTGACCTTCTTATGGACGTTCTCATTTCCAAATATTCCCTGGCTATAGATGTGCCAGAATATATGTAATATATGTGTAATGAAGAAGGATAGATGCTATAATAGGTACTGGAAAGCCTGTTTTGTGCTATAGAAAGCCCCCTGCTAGAGGATGGAGCAAATACAAGACTTGTGATCTGTGTTGACTCATCTTTGACTTCCAGTTATACCAATATTGACTATTCTGGATTCAGGTAACATTCAAAATAAGTTTTTAACTTACTGAAAATATAATCTATACATGAAGAAATTAATTGGGAGTTGTAATGATACACACACACACACACACATACACACAGACACAAAGTAACTGCCTGCTACCTTGGCTGAGTTAGGAAAAAGTACTTACTTGGGATATCTAGGTACAAACAAAGGCATAGTCCATAATTGATTATTTACTCTACAGTCACCCCATTAATTCATTTATGATATTCAAATGAAAACACAAATCAATTGATGTCAATATTAAAAGAGTTTTTAGAAAAAACTGACATTATGAAACAAATAATATGGTCTAGTTGTCCACAAATTTTATATTTTTTTTTGATTAAAGCATGACATGATGTTTATTGTCAGAGTTTGTTAATTAAAACAGTATATGGAGGTATAATATGGTGAAGCACAAAGTTCTGTCCATTTAGAAAGGAGTGATATTGATCAATATTTTGAAGTATGTCCACTATGATTATAAAAAATACTTTCTAAATCTAAAGCTTAATTGTAATGAGAGATAAAGATGATCACATGGCAAAATGGAATTAAGTTCATTTAATGGAGAGAGGACTGGAAACTCTGTGTGTGTGTGTGTGTGTGTGTGTGTGTACTCTGGGGGTGTACCATGGCTCAAGGCAAATGACTGTTGCTTCATGGCCATAGCCCAGTAATTTGTTCCTACTTACACTGCACATCTCCATGATGGGCAGCACTACAGAAGGAATCTCTACAGGTAATGGATGCTATAGGCCTTGAAAGAGGAAGCAAAGCAGCAGGAGGAAGTGGAGGATTAGAAGTTGGAGAATTTCCAAACCAAATAGGGTGATGGAAAGGAATCCCACAAAGACTTATTGTTGCTCATACTCATCTGTACTGCCCCTTCCTCCAAGTTGAAAGAGCACTAGGAAAACCAAACTCCCTTGCTCAGGTTTGGGGAGACCCTCTTCTACCTCAACTGCTTTTTTTCTTTGTTTGTTTTGTTGTTTTTTGTTTTGTTTTTATTGTTTTTGGTTTTGTTTTTGTTTTTGTTTTTTTTTGCTACCTAGTAGACATTCTTCCACAGTGAAGGGCAGGGCTTGCAGGATGATACTAAAAATGTACTTAGCATAGGGAAGTAGACAAGTCCTCTCTCTAGTTGTAATAATCCAGAGTGCAGCCCAGCAGGGAGAAACTGAGTATCTGTTAGGCCAATGTGAGTGCACAGTTAGACTAACAGACATCTTAGAAAACCCCACTTTTTGTCCCCTTGGCCCACACCTGGCAGAGCATTAGCAGTGTAAGAGTAGGACAGGTATGAAGAGTAGGAGAACAGCTAACTAGACAGTCGGTTGCAGGGAACCTCTCTTGGGGACAGGTTATACTTGGTCTTGGAGGGAGGCAAATGTGAATTTAACCTTGACTTAGCCGTCACAGATTTCACTTTCTTATATGGAGAAGACATAATGTTTAAGTTACAGAGGTGTTATGAAAACCAAATGAAAAGACAAAGGTCTCAAGGTACACTATTTCCTTGGAAGTACCTACTATGTGCCAATGATAATACTAGGCATCTTATGCCAGGATGTTGTTTGTTTGGTTTTCACAAACATGAATGGGGACAGTAGCTCCCTATATGTCAACTTCCTGTGATTTGAAATTAATGGACCCCTTATGTGCACACACCCATACATATACTGTCAGTTACTAAACAAATCCGCAGAGAACTTAATTAAAACACCCCAAAAGTCTGCTTAATATTTTTCATTCTTTGATATCTCTCTATGAGTCATATCATATTAATGATACACTTATAGCCAAAGACCTATGCTGATATTTTCAAATATAGTATTGTTCTCTAAGGAAATACACATTATACAAAGAGATGATCTGATCATAGTTCATTTTAATAAAAACCATGAGTGAATATGAAAGCCAAATATTTAAAACACAAAAGCATATTCTCATATACAATTAACTGCTGCAACCAATATAATTGCTGTCTTTCCATGAGAATGCATGCTTTCAAATTTTCATCTAAAATTTTCTGTAAATAGCATATTTTGAGAAATATGCTATTTCTTCAAGAAACATAGTATTTCATCTTGGAATGGAAGTGCAGTATGTGGTTAAATCCTACATACAAGACAGGTGAAGGAATGAAATGCTTTCAATAGCAATGGCAAAGTTTAAATCTATGTTTATACAGAAAAATGTGTATTATTTTTTCAATATTGTCTATGAATTTTTTATACTCTTTAATATGTATTATACAAACTACACAAGAGTAAGAAGGGGGAGGATTTAACTGAATACCATGGCCCAGGAAATGACATTGGTGGGAAAAAGCCCCTAAAATGGAAACATTTTAGTTGTCTTTCCATCAGACTTTGTAATGGCAACTTACAAGCCTTCCTGGGCATGGCCTGTAAGTGGAAGCACATCCACCCCAGTCACAGTTTACCCTATGGCGTGTCTCTCCAGCAGCCTCTGAACAGGCATTGACAGCTTTCCCAAGAAACGCTTGATGATGGGACGACTCTTGGCAAACTTGTCCTTCACTTCAATTTCTAGCACATCAGTTGGCAGAGACACGAAACTGAAATGCTGCAATGAGAAACCACATCATATTAACTGAGAGGTCATAGGGCTTGACAGTTCCAGCTCATGTGCCTTGACCTTAGTAATGCTGTGAGACCTGTTTTTAATAAATGAGGGATAACAATTGCACGCTCCCTTAGATGTTAAGAAATAAACAAACGTGATTCTAAAGCTCAGAACATTGCAGAAAATGAAGTGGGAAGTATGTAAGAGTTGAAAGGCTGGATAAATGACTGTGAAATACTATTCTCTAGACTTGATATAACCATGAAAATCATTATCTTACAACAGTAATGATTACCTTCACCCAGGCCAACACGAGACTAGCTGTATCGACAATCAGTCACTGAAGTAGGAGGGGCTTGTGAGACTATGCCCTTTACTGCTGAACTTCAGCTATTGGTGGACTCTGAGAGAGAATTGCCTTCTGTTGTATATCCTCTTCTGGTCGTACCAGATTGCAATAGACAGCTCCCATGGTCACAACAATGACCCTTGTTAAACTCCATATATAAAAAAATAAAATCAATAGGCTTTGATTTTATATCAAATAAATCAATATATCAAAAAAATTACAGTCAGATTTGTGAGGAGAGGGGTTTGGCATAGGTGGTAGACAGTTGAAGATGGTAAGACTTGAGAGGGTTCAATATGTACTGTACATGTGTAGAATTGTATAAGATCAAATTTTGATTAGATAAAAAAGTAGAGTTAATCTTTAAGATTCAAATAAAATAAGTACAAATTAGAGAAAAAAAGCACTTATCAAAGTCTCATAAATTAGAAATGGAAAGACTGGTGAGAGATACTTGCCTTGGGTGGGTGGGGGCAATACAGAAGGAGATTTAAGGAGGGGAGGGATAACTAAAGATGCTTGAAAGAGACATAAAAGTGTAATAGTGGCACCTGCATCCTGATAGTAACCAACAGCCACCTAACTGAATTTAAAGCCCCCTCATTAGGAAGGAATTTTTCCTGGTACTGAAAACTTAGCTAACTACTGGTGAGGTGTGACACCACCACCACTACTTCCTCTTCCTCCTACTCCTTCTCCTGTTTTCTTAAACCACTATACTGTCTAGCTGCATTCTAAATATTGATTGAGAAAACGCTGCCATAAAACTGGGCTATAGAAAGGCTTGTAGCGTATTTTCTTAAATAGTGATTGATGTTGGAGGTTCCAGCTCATTGCCAGTTGTGCTACGCCTGGGCTAGTGGCCCCAGGCTGAGCATGCCATGAAAAGCAAGCCAGGAAGCAGCAACCCTCCATGGTGTCTATTTCAGTTCCTGCTTCCAGGCGCCAGCCTTGAGCTCCTGTTCTGATTTCATTAGGTGATGTACTGAGGCCTGAGAGTTGTGAGCTTGAAGAAACCCTTTCACCTCCAAGTGCTTTTGATTATGGTGTTTAATCATAGCAATAGAAACCTAACTAAGACATGACTTAATAAGTACTTTCTAAGGTGTTTATGGGTATGAGAAAAGATGACTGTAGTCAGAGAAGGCTGTACATTCATTTATTTATAACACCCCACAAATGTGTGAAAGCCAGTGAAATAATCTTTATTTATTTGCTTGTTTTTAATAAGCTCTACCTTATTAAAATTAGTTTAAAAATTAGTTCTTTGAGAATCTCATAGACTATATGTTGATCATATATGTACATGTATATATGATCATATGGGAAGGGAGATCCCCGAGTTTTCTGTCTTCATTTCTGCAACCTTTTAAGTTCAATTTGTGCATCCAATGTCCTCTTGGACACATGGCCAAATTACCATGGACTATACTCTTAAGGAAAACTGATTCTCTCTCCCAGCCTCTATCACCTGAAAATAGCTCCTTTGCTCAGACTGAACCTCATCCATAACTCCCTCTCCATGCTAGAATTAGACCTGACTTGATCTTGCACAGTTCTTGTGGATACTATGAGTTCATACGTACAGCTGCTTTGCATGTATGTCTGGAAGATGCTATTTCCTTGTGTCATCCATTGACTCTTGCTCTTCTACTCTTTCTGCTTCCTCTTCCACAAACCCTGAGCCCTGGGGAGAAGGATGTGATGTGGAAGGACTATTTGGGGGCTGAGCATTCCTCAGTCTCATTCTCCGTGCTCTGGCATCATGTGGGTCTTTGTGTAAAATGCCATGTACTACAAATAGAAGCTTCTCTGAGGAGCAATAATCTATAGGTCAACACAAGTCATTAAGATTTGGTATAATTCTATAGAATAGTCTGTCAATTTAGCGGAATAATAGCAGTCTGCTCTTCACTAGAGGAATATGACTAGCCCATCTAGCCACAGCTTCTCTTTCTGATAATGATGCCAGATATGGGCTTCATCTTGTGGAATGGGATGAAAATCCAATCAGAAAGTTGTGGACTGCTCCAACCATTTTCATGTCACTGTTGCTCCAGTGAGTGTGACTTGCCAGTCTAGTCATTATTTAGTTCAAAGGGTTCAGCTGGGTGAGGTTGATGACTACTTTTCATGTCTGGTAGTGTGCACATCACCTTCCAGAACTATGAAAGCTAGCCAGTAGGGATGACTCTTTCAGACCAGAACCAGCTTGAGTTCTCCATAATCTGTAACTGAAGCATATGATGTTCAGCAGTAGTGTCTTACCCTCATCACATGAAGGGTAACCATTGCCTGTAAATCATTGGTTTCTATAGGACCTCACTGACAACAACTCCAAAAGAGGTTGGCAATAGGTTTTTAATTTGTTAGCCTACACCTGGCTCATGTGGTAGCATTGGAAGAATATCCACACTGATCTCTATAATAAACATACCAGTCTGCACTCTTACCAACAGTGAGTAAGGGTTTCTTTTATTCCCCATCAATGTTAGCATTATTTTTTGTCATTTGATCTTGACTATTATGATTGAGACAAAGTGGAGTTTCATTTCTTTGATGGTTAAGGATGTTGACAATTTTAAAAATGATTCTTAGTTATTTGTATTTTATGTTTTGAGCATTCTCTCTCTTTAGTTCTATGTTCTATTTTTGAATCAGGTTGTTTGGTATCACTTCTTTTACTTTTTCTGTATATTTTAGATACTAACCATCTGTGAGATAGATTCCTAGTAAAGATTTTTTCCCATTCTGCAGGCTGCCTTTTTATTCAAATGAATAAAATGATTTTATCTTTTTTGCTCAGAACAGTTTTAGTTTCATGAGGTCTCATTTATTAATTGTTATTCTTACTCCCTGATGTATATCTCCAAACATATATTTGCTTGAATAATTGCTTATTGGGTGCACTGAGAGAGAGAGAGCAAATGGCCAATGCAGTAAAGTAAAATGCCATCTGCCATGTATAGCAATGAGTCACATAGAATAAGGGGATTGGATGCATTTTTTTGTTGGGATAAAATTTCTTTGTGTGTAGCTTCCAGGCATGTAGTCAATGCACTGAGACAGAGGGCAATCCCCTGCCATCATTCTAGTTTAGCTTTGCCTCTAAAGTGATTTCCAGATAAGTCTGTGGAATTTTGGAAAGACCGAAATTCCCTGTGAAGACACACAAGCAAGCAAGCAAACAAGCAAGCAGTGAAAAATCTTCAAGTTGGGCCTGCTGGTGAGCTCGTTCAGTGGGAAAGGGCTCTTGCTAGCAAGGCTGATGGCCTGAGATCCATCCTGAGTTGGAAGAAAGTACTGAGTTCTGCAATTTTCCTTTGCCCTCTTCACACTCACTGTGGCACATATGTGCCAACCCACATGCGTGTATTTATTTTTGTATGTGTGGGTATAGCAGTTTGGGCTGGCATTTTTTCATAACTTGTAGAACATCTGTCCCAGCCTCTCTGGTTTTCATAGTCTCCACTGAAAAGTTAGGTGTCATTTTGAAGGGCCTGCATTTATATCAGACTTAATCTTTTTCTCATCTATCTTTGAATACTTTTTTTGTTTAGTTCATTTAGTGTTTTGACTAATATGTGATATGAATATTTTCTTTTGTGGTCTTTTATGGTGTTTTGTGTGCCCCTTGGACCTTGATTGACATCTGTAGCAGGATACTTATTCTGCTACATTGTATTTGCAGTGGAGCTCGGTGATTAGGCAGTAGAAGAGGAGGTGGAGCTGGGAGAGAAAGAGAGGGAGGGGTGGAGAGAAAAAGAGGAAGAGGAGGGGAGAAATAGAGGAAGGGGAGGAGAAGAAGGAGGATATCAGCCATGGAGAACCATGGATGGGTTGAAACTGTCCTGGGTAGCAACTTCTATCAAAAGGTTAGCTATTGGGTAACAACTCTAATTGTGTGGGCATCTTGTTGATCAAGCAGTTCTAAACATATAAATCCTTTAGATAATCATTAAGCTTGAAGAGTCTCATTTCTACCGGGTACTGAGAGAATGGCAGATATTGTCTGGGGTTCAGATATGCTTTGTGGATGCAGCATGGTGGATTGGCAGAACCATCCCCAACACTGGCTTCTCATGGGTGCCAGGGCCTGCTCAGAGCCAAGGAGCAGCAGAAACATGGTGGCTGCCTGGGAACAAGCCAGACCAGGTGCCATTTTCCAAATATCACCCCCTACAGACATCTCCTTCCTTAGATTATGGAAGTTTTCTATGATTTTGTTAAAAATACCATTTATGAAATTGATCTAGTCTTTTTCTATAGCTACTACATTAAAAAATAAGATCTCATACTTCTTACATGTTCTGTGCTTGTATTTTTTTTGTTGCTGTTGTTTTCTCTTTTTTGTGGATTTTTTTTATTTAACATTTTCTTTGTCTAATATTCTTTTCCATCTCATCTCATCTATTGGTGAATCTTGCCCTGGAGCTTTTGCTTGAATTTCTAATTTTTCATTTCAAAGTTTATTTCTTTTGGATTTTTAGAGTCCTGTTTACTAGATTCTATTTTCGTATCTTGGATTTTAAAAAAATTGCATTCAGCCTTTTTGTGTTTTTGTTTCCATGGTCTTCATCCTGACATTAATTTATACCCTCTTTGAATTTCTTACTTACATTTATTATTGCTATTTTAAAATTAATGTCTTGAAAAATAATCTAAGTTACTTTTCTCAGGGACATTAGTATAGAATTACTGGTTTATAGAAGAGACTTACTGTGTTGGTTATGTTTTTATTTTTGAAATGACATTTAAGATGCTAATGTTAGAGTGCTAGTGTTTCTTGGTAAGAAAATCTTGTCTTCCCTTTGTTGAGTGGGTATTTGCCTCAGATTCCTGTTTCCCTGCGTTATCAGGTTGTACACCATATGAATGGGGCTTAGGAGTCAATCTTGGAGTGATTCAGTTTGCATGTTCAATTGGGTTATCAAAATGGTCCTGGCTCAGCTCAGAATAATTGATGTTTCTAAGTCCAGAACTTCTGGAACATTTAGAAGAGTTTCACACCCAACCCTCAGGAATCTGGTGAAACTTACAACTTCTCAGGCAGTGGAAACTAGAGAAGTTGGCAAGGCAAGTCTAAGATCCTTATTGAAGATAGGAAGCTGAAAGAGGAGTGGAGGATAAACATAGTCCCTAGAATGGCCTCAGGGGTATATGATGTGCAAATGAGAATTTGTAAATGGTAAGAGTAGGTAGAAATAGAAAATCTTTACCTACTATACTGGAATACCAATAACATTAAATACATCATTATTTAGAATAAAATTGGTCCCAATTCTCAACTCAAAAGTATGGGTGATTTAAAAAAAAACAACTAAGTTCCTGCAATGGGATTCAACAAACCATGATATAATAAAAATGTACTCATTTAGATCAAAATTAAACCAAAACAGTTATTATTATTATAAATTATTTTAGATATTTTGAGATTACAATATAATTACATCATTTTCACTTTCTCTTTTCTCACCCCAAACCTTTCCCTATACCTCTTATCTATTTTCAAACTTCTAACTTCTTTTTTCATTAATTGTTGACATATATACATTCTTAATATATGCTAACACACATATATTCCTCATATACATAAACACAACCTGCTCAGCTTGTATAATGTTGCTTCTTATATGTAAGTTTTCAGGGCTGAACATTTGGTATTGAGTAACCAATTGGTGTGCTTTTTCCCGTGGAAGACTATTTTTCCCACTTTCTAAGTTCCTTAGATGCCTATAGTTCTTTATGTAGGGTGAGATCTAATGAATGGGAGAAAATCTTTGCCCACAATACATTCAACAAAACATTAGTGTTTACAATATAGAAAGAACACAAAAAGTTAAGCATTGAGAAAATACTGCAATTTAAAAGTGGGCTATGGAACTAAACAGAAAATTCTCAAAAAAGAAAGAAAGAAATGCACTTTTAAAAGTTGGCTCCATTCCCTTAGATTCTACACTTGATGGTGAGTTGAGGATTCGCTTAGCTTTCCCCCACCAATCCTCTCATCCGTCCCTTGTAGATCATCTCTACTCCTTGGTGTTAGAATCACTTTCTAACAGTGGCCACTGAGATTGCTCCAGATTTGCTCTTAGTCCTGTAGCAGCCTGCCCACAGGAGCCCTTCCTCCCACACCACTTCAGTTCACTACAGACACTACCTCTAGGCACATAACAAGGGAACCCTTAGCTCTTTTGTTCCTATCCCTCTAGTCTTTTAGTTCTATTGCAGCTTGCCTACAGGAGCCCCTTCTTCTACCCACGTCTATTCTCTGCAGAATTTGCCTCTTGGTTGGGGACACTGGTCCTATTCTTTCCTGCAGACCCTCTCAGTCTTTCCTCCTAGTTCATCTCCATTCCTTTCTGTCACCTACTGACCTGAAGAAGCTCTCTACCAGGGACTCTACAGCCACAGCACTCACTTAGTATACAGAACAGGCAGCAACAACAAAAATCAAAGAATGGAACACCCACCCAACAAAGACCAGATCAGGTATCAGCACTAAGAAACACTTTAAACATTGTAACTCCCGATGCCTGGGTTAGATCCCAAAACAAAAACACAAATATGAACAGCCAAGACAACATGCCTCCTTCAGAACCAAGTAACCCTACTGCAATAGGCTTTGAAAATTCAACTTTGTTAAAGCACAAGACAGAACTTCTAAATAACAATTATGAATATATTTGAAGACATGAATAAATGCCTTAATGAAGATCATGAAAATACAACAAACAGTTGAATAAAGCTGTTGAGATTTGTTCTGTTACCATGTATTGTAATGCTAAATACTAGCCCACAAGGTCTTGTGTCTCCCAGGGACAAGGAGATCCTCATGTATACCAAATGATGCTATGTAACCTTACTCCTTAATTTTAAACTATTGGTTGGATAAATATGCCTACAGCCTATATCTGGGCAGAAAAGAAGTGGGTGTGGCTTTAGTTCCCAGGGCTTGGGGTCTGAGGCAGAGACCACGAGCAGAAAGAAGAAAAAAAGAGAAAGATGTCATGGGGTAAGTGGATCATGAGAACATGGTCATGAGGGCTAGTTGAAGTAGGAGCAGCCCAGGCAGAACACTGCAAGTTATATCTTTGTGTTATTGACAGAGAAGTAGATAAAATAGCTTAGACTATTGATATTTGCCTAGCTCTAGTGCTATGAAAGTAATCATAAATATAAAGGGTTTGTGTCATTTATTTGGGAACTAAGGATCAAAGGTGGAGTAGATAACGCCATTAATTTTAAACACAATTTAAAATAATTAAACAGTTCAAGATATGAAAGTAGAAGTTAATAAAGAATCATTAAAGAAAAACTGAAATAAAACTGGAAATAAAAATCTTAGAATGGCAAACAAAAATTTCAGAGGTAAGCTTCACTAAGTCTAAGACGTGAGAGAAATAATCCTAGGTGTTAAAGACAGCGTAGAAGAAATGGATAGCTCAGCCAAAGAAAACTGTTAAACCTAAAAAATATTCAACAATATTCAACAATATAAAATATTTCTAACAAAATCATACAAGAAAATTTCTCCAACCTGAAGTAGGAGATGCAAAAAAACATATAGAATGGCAAATAGACAGGGCCAGAAAAGAGATCCCCCATAATACATAATAATCAAAACACTAAATATATAGAACTATTAAAATCTACAAGGGGAAAAACAAGAAGTAACATATAAAATCAGGACCATTAGAATAACACTTGACTCCATAGAGAAAACTGTGAAAGCCAGAATGACTTGGATAGATGTTCTATAACTTGCATAGAAAACTGATACCAGCCTAGACTACTGTACCCAGGAAAACTATCAATCAGTAACAGAGAAAAAAATTCCATGATAAAACCAACTTAAGCAATTTATATCTACAAATCTAGCCCTATAGAAAGCACAAGAAGAAAATTTGTCTGTAGAGGTTAACCATAACCAAAGGACACAGGAGTAAATAATCCTAGAACAGTAAATCAAACTGAACTGGAGACACCATAACAACAAACTAAAAAGAATGAATGAAGACAGCTCACCAACAACCTTTAACATCAGTGGTCTCAATTCCCCAAGGAAAAAGACACAGACTAACAGACTGGATTATAAAACATGTTCCATTTCTCTGATTTATCCAAGAAACACACCTAATAATCAAGGATAGACAACATCTCAGGGTGTAATGATGGACAAAAGTATTTCAGATAAATGGACCCAAGAAACAAACAAGTATACCCATTGTAATATCTGACAAAAAAAGACTTCAAAACTAATAAGATATAGTGATAGACACTATAAATTCATCAAAGGAAAAATCTATCAAGAGGACATGAAATTCTTAACACCTGTGCATCAAATATAAGGACACCCAAGTTCAATAAAGAAACATATACTACAGGTAAAATCACATATTGACCCTCACACATGGAGAGTGGATAACTTCAATATCTCATTCCCATTGATAGACAGGTAACCCAGACGAAAACTAAACAGAGAAATATGGGAGCTAAATGACATCATAAACCAAATGGACCTAACAGACACTTTGAGAACATTTCACCCATACATAAAAGAATGTACATTCTTCTCAGCAGTTTGTGGAACTTTCTCTAAAACTGTCCAATTACTTGGACACAAAGTAAATCTTTATAGTTACAAGAAAATTGAAATAACACACTGAATCCTATCTGAGTACCACAAATTAAAGCTAGATCCCATTGTGATGTTGTTTAGCTCTCAAATTTCTCTGTTTAGTTTTTGTCTGGATTACCTGTCTATCAATGAGAATGAGATATTGAAGTTACTCACTTGTCAGGAGCCATAATGGCACAAGCTAATAACTAGCACATGATCATTCCGAAGTGGCTTGCTTTGGATTATTATGTAATCTGTGACAGGTGCATCCTTATTCAGCAAGGCTGTAAGGGATTCATTTTGGGAAAGATTCCTGCTATTAATATACTTTTCCTATTATTATTAAACATATATAACAATCACTAAGTAATAGCACACTCCTTCAGAGCAGATCTCTGCAGATTCACAAAAAAGTACTATATTGTAGTGATGCTATATAGACAAATAGATGATTTCTTAAGTCTTAATGATGATCCTATAAGAATTCCTAAAATTATATCAATGATTATTAAGATCTTTTACAGTGGGACTGCTATTAGCTCCTTTTCTGATAGTCAAAACTGCGATGAAGACTCTGCCAGTCTCCCAAGTGTCACCAGTTAATTGCTCTTAGATAGTAACCAGACTTTCTCCTACTCAGAGCATATTCCAAGAGGTTGTAAAGCAATTATCCAAAGGTTATAAAAAGGGAACTAAAAATTTATTATAGGTGCTAGGACAGAGGATAAAATATTGCCTGGGTTTATCTATACAAAACTTCACTAATAACTCAGTTATGGTTTTAAACCTTCAGCGAACCTGTGGAGCTAGACAGGTAATGGATGTTTAGTCAGATAATTACTCCTAATGGATATGCATGTAAACATTCTCTGTTGTAAACTTCTATTTCAATTTATGATTTGAGTTTTTGTGTGAACTTGTGATGAATTTTGTAACATGTGATCATGTATTCTGAAAGATACATAAGTACTGAAGATAGAAGAGAAAGAATTTATTGCCTTCCCCATCTAGAGTAATATACAGAATAGAATTTTTTCCTTTTCCCTAGATACAATAGAATTTTTCCTTTTCCTCACTTAGGATCTTTCTGCTTTTCCCCTTAGATAGCTTTCATAGGGAACTTTTTACACTTTGTAATAAACTCTATAATCACTTCTCTAAGTGTCTTTTCTTCCTGTGACTTCCAACTAGCAGGCTGAAAGTTAGAGTCCAGCAGTTCCTGCTGAGATAGAGAAAGGCCACATTGCCTAATCCTCCACTGTTAAGCTACATGTGTTAATCACTTAAGCCATCAGTCTTTTACCCTCAGAAGAAGCAAGAAGTTTTTAGGACTTTTTAGAAGCCCCAAAGCTCAGAATACCTACAAATCATATGCAGTTTAAGAAGAAGGAAGATCAATAGTGTAGATGCTTCAATCCTACATAGAAAGGTGACCAAAATAATCACAGGAGGTAGATAGATGGAAGCACCTGGGAGGGAGAGAGGAAGAGGAGGGAAAAAGGGGGTCAAGAACAGGTATTGGAAGGGACAGGAGAGAAGTACATAGGGTCAGGAAATTGAATAGAAACATGTAGCAGTGGGGGATGGGGAACTAGCGTTAGCCACTAGAAAGTCCCAGATTTCAGGGAAGTGAGAGGCTCTCAGGACCCAATGGCAATCACTTTAGCTGAAATTCCCAAGGGGAGATAAAACCTGTAGAGACCACCTCCAGTAGATAAGCATGGCCCCCAGTTGAGGGGTGGGACCACCCATATATTTCAAAACTTTTAACCCAGAAGTGTTCATGTTCAATGAAAAGATAGGGACAAAAAATGGAACAAAGATTGAAGGAAAGGCCATCCAGAGACTGCCCCACTTAGGGATCCATCCCATCTGTAGACACCAAACTCCCACACTATTGCTGATGCCAAGAAGCACTTGCTGACAGGAGCCAGATATGGTTGTTCCCTGAGAGATTCTACCAGCACCTGACCAATACAGATGCAGATACTCACAGCTAACTATTGGACTGAGCCCAGGGACTCTATTGGAAGAGCTAGGGGAAGGCCTGAAGAAGGAGCTGAAGGAGATTGCAACCCCATAAGAAGAACAATATCAACTAACTGGACCACCCAAAACTCCAAGAGACTAAACCACCAACCAAAGAGTATACATGGAGGGATCCATGGCTCCAGATACATATGTAGCAGAGGATTACCTTATCTGACATCAATGGGAAGGGAGGGAAGCTTGATGCCCCCAGCGAAGGGAGATGCTGGAGGGGTGAGGAAGGAGTGAGTAAATGGGTGGAGGAGCACCTCATAGAGGCAAAGGGAAGGAGACAGAGGGGCGATGACATTTGAGGATTATGGAGGGGTAACCAGGAAGGGGGATATCATTTGAAATGTAAATGGATAAAATAATTAATAAAAAAGCTAGATACCAATGTAACAGAAACAACAGAAAGATTATGTACTCAGGGAAACTGAACAACTCATTACTGAATAAAAAATGGGCCAAAACGTAAATCAAGAAGGAAATTTAAAACTTCTAAGAATTGAATAAAAAATGAAAACATAACATCCCCAAACCTTTGGGTACTAAGAAGTAAGTTCATAACACTAACTGCCTATATAATAAAATATGGAGATACTTCATATTGATAATTTATAGACACCTGAAAACTCTAGAACAAAAGAAATAATAAAACCCAAATCAAATAGATGGCAAGAAATAATTAAACTTAGTTCTGAAATCAAAAAAATAGAAACAACAACAAAAAGGCAGACTCAATAAGATAAAAATTTGGTTCTCTGGGAAAATCAACAAGATTAATAGTCCTTTAGGCAAATTAACTAAAAAAGAGAAGGTTCAAATTAAATAAAATTAGAAATGAAAATGGCATAGTATAACAGATAATGAAGAAATTCAGAGAACCTCCTGGACATACATTAAAAATTTGTACTAAAAAAAAACAACCTAGAAAACCTAAAGGAAATGTCTATATTTCTTGGTAAAAATGAGCTACTTAAATCAAGATCAAGTAGGCAATTTAAACATACCCATGATCTCTAGACAAATAGAAGCAGTAATTAAAATCCCCCCTAAAGCATAGAGCTCTTTGGATTCAGTACAGAATTCTATTCAGACCTTTAAGGAATAATTAACAGCAATACTCCTCAAAAAAAATCCTACAAAATAAAAACTGAACAAACATTCTGTTATTCTTTTAGAAGGACACTATTACCCTAAAGGAAAAACCACATAAAGATCTGATAAAATAAATAAATAAATAAATAAATAAATAAACAAAATTATAGACCAAAATTCCTTATGAACATAGATTGAAAAAATCCAATAAAATACTTGCAAACTGAATCCAAGAGGACAAAAAAAAGATTACCCACCATGATCATGTTGGCTTCATCCCAGAGATGCAGGGATGTATCAAAATTCATAAATCAATAAATGTAATCCATCACATAAACAGACTGAAAGATAAAAACCATACGATCATCTCATTACGTGCAGAAAAGGTCTTTATAAAAGTCCAACCATCCCTTTATGAAATAAGTTATGAAGGTTCTACATATACAAAAGACACACCTTGACATAATAAAGGCAATTTACAGCAAGCCCACAGCCAAAAGCAGCTTAAACAGAAAGAAATAAAAAGTGTTTTCACTAAAATCAGGAAGAAGACAGGGGTGTCTACTCTCTCCATGCCTGTTGGAAATAGTACTTGAAGTCTCAGCTAGAGCAATGAGATAACAGAAGGAGATACAATAAGAGGGAATAAAGTCAAAGTATCTTTATTTGTAGATGATATGATAGTATACATAAGTAACCCTAAAAACTCCGTCAAGAAATGTCTACGGCTAATAAAAACACCTTCATCAAACTAGCAGGCTACAAAAATGAACTAAAAAAATTAGTTGTTTTCTTATACACAAATAACAAGCACACTGAGAGAGAAAGTAGAAAAATATCATCCTTTACAATAGTCTTAAAAAAAGAAAAACCTTGAACTCGAGATTTTTCACTCTAACCAAGCAAGTGAAAGACTTGTGTTATAAAAACATTAAGGCACTGAAGAAAGAAACTGAAGAAGACATCAGAAGATGAAAGATCTCCCATGCTCATGGATTGGTATAACTTATATTGTGAAAATGGCCATTCTACCAAAAGCAATATATAGATTTGTTACAATCTCCATCAATTTTTTTAAACAAAATTCTTCATAGAAATTGAAAAAAAAACAATCTTCCAATTCATATGGAAATATTAAAAAATTAGGATAGCTAAGACAAACTTGAATAATAAAAGAACTTCTGGAGACATCATCATCCCAGATTTCAAGTTGTACTAGAAACATATTAGAAATAAAACCAGTATGAAATTGGCACGAAAGCCAACACATTGATGGAATTGAACTGAAGACCTAGACATTAGTTCAGACATCAATGAACACCCGATTTTTGACAAAGAAGCTAAAAGAGATACACTAGAGAAGAGATAGCATCTTCAACAAATTGTGCTTATCAACCTGGATGACTGCATGTAGAAGAATGAAAATAGATCCACCCTGTACAAATCTCAACTCCAAATGGATCAAGGGTCTCAACCTAAGAGTGTGCTACTAGAGAAATCCTGGAAATGATCTTGAATTCATTGGCAGAGGAACTTTTGAGCATGACACTGATAGCTCAGGCACTAAGACCAACAGTCTTACATGGACCTCATGGAAGTGGGAAAACTTACACATGATAAAGGACACCATCATTCAGGCAAAGTAACAGACTAAAGAATGGAAATAGTCTGCCAATTATTCATCTGTTAGAGATGCATTTTTATCTAGAATATATAAGAACCTCAAGAAAATAAAGAATTCAACTAAAAATGGGGTGTCGAAATAAACACAGAGCTCTTAAAAGATGAAACACAAATGGATGGGAAGCAAAGAAAATTTCAACAACCTTAACTATCAGGGAAATACAAATTAAAACTACTTGGAGATTTTATCTTTCTGTACTCAGAATGGCCAAGATCAATAAAATGAGTGGCAGCGCATGTGGGAGAGAAGGCCTGGAAACGGGAACATTTATTCAGTGCTGGTGGGAGTATAAGCTGCTAAGGCTACTATGGAAATCAGTGTCGTGGTTCCTCAGGAAGCTGGAACTCCATGTACCTCAAGAACCAGCTATGTCTCCCTTGGGCATATATCTAAGGGACTCTACATCTTACTGTAAAGATACCTGCTCATTCATGTTTACTGCTGCTCTGTTCATAATAGTCAGCAATTGGAAACAACCTAGTGTGTCAGCTGATGAATGGATAATGAAACATGTGGTACATTTACACAGTGGGATATTATTCAACTATTAAGAAAAATGAAATTGTGAAATTCATAGGTAAATGGATGAAGCTAGAAAAAAAAATCATCCTGAGTGAGGTAACCTAGGCCCCAAAAGGCAAATATGTTTTCCCATATATGTAGGTATTTGCTTTTAAGCCTTTAGTGTGTATGCCATAGTTTCAAAAACCACAGAGGTTGGGTATTCAGTAAGGAACTAAAGGGTAAGTGTTCCCAAGGAAGGGAACATAGAGTTTATTAGTTATATAGACACAAAGAGGAAACTAGAATATGATGATAAATAGGGAAGAGATGGACAAGAAGGAGGGAATATGGGACTGGACAAATAACACTAAAAGCCATCTGAAAAACCACATGAAAGCCTATTACTGCAGAAACTTGTAATATGATTAAATCCTTAGCCATCACTTAAAAAAATCAATTGATTTCTGATCTTGGCCATTAGAGGGGTCACATGGAATCTTCCAAACATCACAAGCTATTTTACAAGGTTATTGGTTACTTTCTATAACTTGATAGTAAAGCCCTATTGCTGAAAACAATACTTATGTCATCAAATGTTGAGAATTGAGCTGGTGATTAACTAGAATCTTCACCCCTACGAGGCAACAACTTCATTACTTGTAACTTCATTGTACTATAAGTTACTCTACAGGCTATAAAAGGGGAAAATAATCATAACCACTTAGCTACAATCCCTGCTACATGTAACAATGACCTAACTGTAAGATATACTGGCAATAGTGGTACAAATATTATAGAAGTAACCAACCACTTTCTGATAAGATTTAAGAATCTACCATGAGGTAGAACCTGTTCCAAGAAAATGAGGCTAAATAGGTCACAGGCCTAGGGAAAAACCTGCTACTATCATTCTGCTTTAGGACCATAACAGTAAAATGACTCCTAATACCATTCTGCTATAACCATAGATCTGTGCCTTGCTCCACCCATATTAGAGAACATTTTCCTTGCATTAGATAGGACTTAACACATAGACTCACAACGGGACAATATACAGAGAATTAGAGACTTTGAAGTATTCAGTCATAAATGGGACTTTTCAAAGCCCTTTCCTCAAGGTGGTGGGATCTATGCAGAATAGGGGGTGCAAAGATTGTAAGAACCAGAGGTGTCAAATGACTCCAAGGAAACAAGTCTTCTAGATACATCAGTACTGATCCACATAAGAATTCAGAATGATTGTGGCAGCACACACAAAACCTTCACAGGAATATATATTCTTGCCGTGTGTGTGTGTGTGTGTGTGTGTGTGTGTATGTATGTATGTATGTATAGATTGTTGGCGGTATGTAGAGGGGGCGGAAATTAGTAGAAGGGAAACATGACCAAATATATTGTATGGAAAAAAATAAATAAAAATTAGGTAAGCATACTTAGCAACCAAAAAAATTGGGAAATAAAACCACATTAAGATTATCCTAGTCAAAGTAGCAACCACTAGGATTCCAAATAGTCACAAAGCTGGCATGATCATGGGGAATGCAGTATTCTTGTATGCTGTTGTGTTGTATGAACTAGTGCAACCACTTTTACAGTTACTTGAAAAATTAAAAATAGAACTATCATATGACCAAGGTCCTTGGTATACATTCAAAGGGCATTATATCCCATTATGATACACTTGTGTATCCATGTTCATTGGTGTTCTATTCACAAAATCCAGGAAATGGATAGATGTCTGTCAACTGACAAATGGATAAGGAAAATATGGCACACATGCTCAGTAGACTATTAGTTATAAACAACAAAGAAACCATGAATATTTCAGGTAACACAATAGAACTGTTTGAGTAAGGTAACATGTGGCTCCTAGTTTAAAATACTGTTGTGTATTTAATTTGGCTTCTAAAAGTAGAAACCAGGAAACTAGAAAGTATTGTTGTTGTTTTGGAAGGGAAAGGGACACATGAAAGAGGAGAGAGAACAATAGGTTATATATACATAGAGATGTAGAATACTGTGGATAGAAAGGCTTATAAAGTGTATATATACATGTATATAAGGGAGTTGTATGGGAGTATGGGTGCTGCATAAACACACAAATGCACACACACATATGATCAATTAATAGTAGCTGCTATTAAAGTTAACAGGCTCTTCAGCATCAAAAAGGCTTGTGTACTGTAACAATAGTTAAAGAGAAATAGGCCATGAAATTGAAAGAGAGCAGGGGAAGTTTTGGAATGATGAAAGGTACTATTTTAATCTCAAAAAATTAAAAATTAAAAAATATGAATTTTACATTTTAGTTTCCATCTTTGCCCGGATCTGACCCTGTGCTATAGCATTCCATATCCAAATACCTCTGGGAAAGAGCTGGTATCCCAGGAGTGCTGACACACCTGTGAGCACAGGTAAGACCACTACCTCTGCTCAAATTCCTGGGCCAAGAGGGACCCACCCAGAGCCATTAGGACACAGGAACCAAGAAAAGCTGGGCACCTAGCTTCTTCTGGTTTCTGTCTGTACCTAGAGCTGACCCTGTGCCACAGCTCTCCATACCCAAATTCCTACCAGAGAGAACTGGTCTCCCAGGAGTGCTGACACACAGGCTTACAGGAGGGACAAGCCACAGTCAGAAACACTAAGCACAGCTAACACCAGAGATAACCAGAGGGTGAGAGGCAAGGGCAAGAATATAAGCAACAGAAACCAAGGCTACTTAGCATCAGCAGAACCCAGTCTCCCACCACAGCAATCCCTGGATACCTCAATACATCAGAAAAGCAAGAGTTTGATTTAAAAATCTCATCTAATGATGATGATGATAGAGGACTTTAAGAAGGGCATAAATAAATGTCTTAAAGAAATCCAGGAGAACATAGGTAAAAAGGTAGATGCTCATAAAGAGGAAACAAAAAATCCATTAAAGAATTACTGGAAAACACAACCAAACAGGTGAAGGAATTGAACAAAACCATCCAGGATCTAAAAATGGAAATAACATCAATAAAGAAATCACAAAGTGAGACAACCCTGGAGATAGAAAACATAGGAAAGAGATCAGGAGTCATAGATGCAAACGTCACCAAAAGAATACAAGAAATAGAGACGTTCAGGTACAGAAGATATCATGGAAAACATTGACCAGACATTCAAAGAAAATGCAAAATGCAAAAAGCTCCTACCACAAAACATCAAGGAAATCCAGAACACAATGAGAAGACCAAACCTAAGGATAATAGGTATAGAAAAGAGCAAAGATTCACAACTTAAAGGGCCAGTAAATATCTTTCACAAAATTATAGGAGAAAACTTTCCTAACCTAAAGAAAGAGATGCCCATAAACATACAAGAAGCCTACAGAACACCAAACAGATGGGACTAGAAAAGAAATTCCTCCCGTCACATAATAATCAAAATACCAAATGCACAAAACAAAGAAAGACTATTAAAAGCAGTAAAGGAAAAAGGTTAAGTAACATATAAAGGCAGACCTATTAGAATTACATCAGACTTCTCATCAGAGACTATAAACCATAGAAGATCCTGGGCAGATGTCATACAGACATGAAGAGAACGCAAATGCCAGCCCATGCTACTATACTCAGCAAAACTCTCAATTACTATAGATGGAGAAACCAAGAAATTCTATGACAAAACCAAATTTATGCAAAATCTTTCTACCAGTCCAGCCCTACAAAGGATGATAAATGGAAAACTGCAACACAAGGAGGGAAACTACACCCAAGAAAAAACAAGAAAGTAATATTCTTTCAACAAACCCAAAAGATGATAGCCATGCAGACAAAATTCCACCTCTAACAACAAAAATAACAGGAAGCAACAATCTCTATTCCTTAATATCTCTTAATCAATGGACTCAATTCCCCAATAAAAAGACATAGACTAACAGACTTGGTATGTAAAAAGGACCCAGCATTTTGCTGCATACAGGAAACACACCTCAGTGACAAAGACAGACACTACCTCATCGTAAAGGGTTGGAAAACAATTTTCCAAGCAAATGGTTCCAAGAAACAAGCTAGAGTAGCCGTTATAATATCAAATGAAATTGACTTTTAAGCAAAAGTTATAATAAAGGGTAAGGATTTCATACTCATAGAAGGAAAAATCTACAAAGAAGAACTCTCAATTCTGAACATCTATGCCCCAAATAAAAGGGCACCCACACTCATAAAAAGAAACTTTACTAAAGTTCAAAGCACACATTGCACCTCACACAATAATAGTGGGAGACTTTAACACCCTTCTCTCAGCAATGGACAGATCATGGAAACAGAAACTAAACAGAGACACAGTGAAACTAACAGAAGTTATGAACCAAATGGATTTAACAGATACTCATAGAACATTTCATCCTAAAAGAATACACCTTCTTCTCAGCACCTCATGGTACCTTCTTTAAAGCTGACCATATTATCAGTCACAATACAGGCCTCAACAGATAAAAGAAGATTGAAATAATCCCATTCATCCTATCAGATCACCACAGATTAAGGGTGGTCTTTAATAACAACAAAAACACCAGAAAGCTCACATACACATGGAAACTGAACAACTCTCTACTCAATGATAACTTGGTCAATGAGGAAATAAAGAAACTAAAGACTTTTTAGAATTAGGGAAAATGAAGGCACAACATGTCCAAACTTAAGAGACACAACAAAAGCAGTGCTAAGAGGAAAACTCATAACTCTGAGTGCCTCCAAAAAGAAACTGGAGAGAGCATACATAGCAGCTTAACAGCATACCTGTTCACAAAATAACACACATGGTATGCACTCAGTGATAAGTGGATATTTGTCCAAAAGCTAATAATTCCCACGATACAACCCACAGATCATCAAGATCTCAGGAAGAGGGAAGACCAAAGTGTGGATGCTTCAGTGTTTCTCTAAAGGGGGAACAAAATACTCACAGGAGGAAATATGGGGACAAAGTGTGGAGCAGAGATGGAAGGAAAGGCCATCCGAGACTGTCCTACCCGGGGATCCATCCCAAAAACCAAACGTGGATGCTATTGTGGACACCGGGACATGCTTGCTGACAGGAGCCTGATATGACTGTCTCCTGTGAGGCTCTGCTAGAGTCTGACAAATACGGAGGCGGACGCTTGCAACCAACCATTGGACTGAATGGTTCCCAATGAAGAAGTTAGAGAAGGGACTGATTATCTTTCATGTAGAGGAAGGCTGCTGATTTGTTTGAGTTGATTTTATAACCAGCCGCTTTGCTGAAGTTGTTTATCAGGTTTAGGAGTTCTCTGGTGGAAGTTTGGGGGTCCTTCCTCTACATGAAAGATAAACAGACTGAAAAAGAAATTAGGGAAATGACACCCTTCACAATAGTTGCAAATAATATGAAATACCTTGGTGTGAATCTAACCAAGCAAGTGAAAGACCTGTACGACAAGAACTTCAAGTCTCTGAAGAAAGAAATTGAAGAAGATATCAGAAGATGGAAAAATCTCCCATGCTCATGGATTGGCAGGATTAATATAATAAAAATGGCCATCTTGCCAAAAGCAATCTACAGATTCAATGCAATCCCCATTAAAATCCCAACTCAATTCTTCACAGAGTTAGAAAAGGAAATTCTCAAATTCATATGGAATAACAAAAAACCCAGGATAGCGAAAACTATTCTCAACAATAAAAGAATCTCTGGAGGAATCACCATTCCTGACCTCAAGCTGTACTACAGAGCAATAGTGATAAAAACTACCTGGTATTGGTACAGAGACAGGCAGGAAGATCAATGGAATAGAACTGAAGACCCAGAAATGAACCCACACTCCTATGGTCACTTGATCTTTGACAAACCAGCTAAAACTGTCCAGTGGAAAAAGGACAGCATTTTCAACAAATGGTGCTGGTTCAACTGGAGGACAACATGTAGAAGAATGAAAATTGATCCATTCTTATCCCCTTGTACAAAGCTCAAGTCTAAGTGGATAAAGGACCTCCACATAAAACCAGATGCACTGAAACTAATAGAAGAGAAGGTGAGGAAGACCCTCGAATACTTGGGCACAGGGGAAAATTTCCTGAACAGAACTCCGATGGTATATGCTCTAAGATCAAGAATTGACAAATGGGACTTCTCAAAATTGCAAAGTTTCTGTAAGGCAAAGGACACTGTCAATAGGACAAAACGACAACCAACAAATTGGGAAAAGATCTTTACCAATCCTACATCTGATAGAGGGCTAATATCCAATATATACAAAGAACTCAAGAAATTAGACTCCAGACAACCAAATAACCCTATTAAAAAAATGGAGTATAGAGCTTAACAAAGAATTTTCAATGGAAGAAACTCGAATGGCCAAGAAGCACCTAAAGAAATGTTCAGTATCCTTAGTCATCAGGGAAATGCATATCAAAACAACCCTGAGATTCCATCTCACACCAATCAGAATGGCTAAGATTAAAAACTCAGGTGATAGTAGATTCTGGCGAGGGTGTGGAGAAAGAGGAACACTCCTCCATTGTTGGTGGGACTGCAAGATGGTACAACCACTTTGGAAATCAGTGTGGTGGTTCCTCAGAAAATTGGACATAGCATTACCTGAGGATCCAGCTATACCACTCCTAGGTATATACCCAGAAGATGCTCGAACATATAACAAGGACATATGCTCAACTATGTTCATAGCAGCCTTATTTATAATAGCCAGGAGCTGGAAAGAACCCAGATGTCCTTCAACTGAGGAATAGATTAAAAAAATGTGGTATATTTACACAATGGAGTATTACTCAGCTATTAAAAACAATGAATTCAAGAGGTTCCTAGGTAAATGGATGGAACTAGAAATTATCATCCTGAGTGAGGTAAGCCAATCACAAAAGAACACACATGGTATTCACTCACTGATTATTGGATATTAGCCCAGAACCTTGAAATGCCCAAGATGCAACTAACAGGCCACATGAAGCTCATAAAAAAGGAAGACCAAGTGGGGATGATTCAGTTCTTCTTAGAAGGAGCAACAAAATACTCAAGGGAGCAAATATGGAGACAAAGTGAGGGACAGAAACTGAAGGAGTGGCCATTTGAAGACCTTTCCACCTGAGTATCCATCCCATGTGCAGTCACCAAAGGTAGATGCTGATGTGGAAGACAGGAAGTGCATGCTGATAAGGGCCTGATATGGATATCTCCTCAGAGGCCTTCAAGAGTCTGACATATTCAGAGGCAGATGCTCACAACTAGCCATTGAACTGATCATGGGGTTCTCAATAGAGGAGTTAGAGTGAGGACTGAAGTAGCTGAAAGTGTTTGTGGCCTCATGAGGAGAGCAACAATACCAACCAACCACAGCTCCCAGGGTCCTAACCACCAGCCTGGGAGCACTTAGGGGGGGATCCAGGGCTTCAGCTGAATATGTAAAAGTGGAGGGCCCTGCTGGGCATAGGTGGAAGATGAGATCCTTGACCTCATGAAGGCTGGATGCCCCAGAGGGTGGGAATTTTGAGGGTGGGGAAGTGGGAGTGTTGGGGGGTAGGTGGGGGTTACATCCACGGAGAAGGAGGGGGAGGGGTAAGGGGAGGGGGGGCTCCGGGGGGGGGGGGGGGATGGGGTAAGTGGATAACATATGAAATGTAAATAAATATCCAATAAAAAAAAAAGAACTAGTGAACTCAATGTGCTTGATTCTTTAAACAGGGATTATAGCTATCTAAATAATAAAATATAAATATTATGAAGAATATCTTTAAAATAGTAACAAGTTTGAAAATTTCTGATAATTTATTATTCCTCAATAATGAACAACATGAGTGAAATTTAAAAACACCAAGAAACTTGCTTTTTTTTTACTGTATGTTATAATTTTAAAATGTATCATGCTGTAGGTTAATTATACTTAATAGATAAATAATTTTGTTGGAACTACATGAAATTCATCTCTAAAGAAAAATGAAGCCAAAAAAATTGCAGGAACGTGGATGGAGTTAGAATGTATAATATTTTAGCAGGGTTATGTCAGAAAGGAATAAACTACATGTTCTCTCTCATATGCAGAATTAAGTCATAAATTTGCATATATATAAATGTTGATGCAGTATACATGAAGAAAAAAGGACCAGAAAAGCTCACTGGGGAGTGAGGAAGGGCTGAATGCAGGTAGTGAGCATGGGCCATGAAAGAAGATATGAAACGAAGTTTTCTAGGTCTAGTTGTCATGAGGTTTTTTTTGGTGATGGATAAGTGCATAAAATATATTTGATAGTGAAAGTGTAACGTGTAAAATTTAATGTGACGCTTCACAGCATCTATTATTAACAGCAATGTTAACTACATATAAGTTATGTAAGTTGTATAGACTGGATCTTTTTCTTTTTGATGCATGTATTTTCACTTACTTGCAAATTCTTCTTTTATAAAAAAAAATAAACAAGTAGGTTTTGGCCTTTGCTGAAATATTGGGAGCAAATGCAAAGCCTGCATTTGCACCCTCAGTTGGAAGAACATCTATCCCTTAGCTTTCCTCAAAGAAAATGCTTCTCCTTTCTACCCTTGACTTTGTGGGATAGAGACAGAATTTAAAGTCACAATACTCAGAGAGTCTCATAAATATACCATTAGAAAACAATTCTGGAATCTTCCAGTAAATATTTGGGCTGCACTGATCTTTGCTGGTTAGTAAATCATGTATGTGACTTTAGCACAAGGACTCAAGTCTGGACTTAATTTGTTTTATCTCTAGCATTTGTCTTATATCTGCTTCAAATCAAAATGTGTTCTAAAATTGTCGTCTGAGAAAGGTTAACAGAAAGAGGTTTAAGAGATTAAATATTAAAAACAAGAATATTACATGTTTACTTCAGAACTCTTGCTGTCCTGGTGTAGCTGGGATTATTTCATTAAGAAACCAATTTTCATAACACTAGGGAATAAGTAAGATAATAACTTTTGTCTCAGGATTGTAGATGGACTTTCTTTTTTATGTTAATTTAGGTGATTATTAAAGGCACACTGCAAATATATGTTGTGGATGTGTATGGGGGAATGGAAAAAACAGAATTAATTCACAAAACAATTCTAGTAGGCCTGGGGCAGAGGGGCAGTCACTGAAGTGCTGGCTGTGGAAGCATGAGAACCCAGCATTCAAACATAAGTGTGCCTGTGTGTGGAAGACCAGACAGGGTGGGCAGGCAGTTGTATTCTCAGCTCTGGGGGATGCAGAGACAGATCTCTCAAAGGTGCTGGTCAGAGAGCTCGGGCTGCAATCTTCAGATCCCAGTTAGCGCCTGTCTTTAAAAATAAGGTGGGTTGATCCCGAGGAACAACATCCGACATTGACCTCTGGTGCTCAGGCACACCTACAGGACAATATGAATGCACAAATGCACAAAACCAATGAACACATTCGGTGAAAAGAGAAATGTCTAAGGTGGCATCTGAGCATAGATAGAACAAAAATGTCTGCTTTTTAAAAAATATTGTTTAAACAAGACTTCCATGGTTTGTGTTACAGTTTGTGATCATGGTCTTTGTTACAGTCTTGAGTGTTCCAGAATGGCCCATAGAGTTAAAGGCTGGATTCTCAACATACATGAGCATTGGGAAATGGTGAAAGCTTTAGGTTATGGGCCTGGTAGAAAGGTGTTAGGTTGTTAGGGAAAGCTCTTGAATTTGCTACTGAGAAGCAAACCTATTCTCTTTCTCTGTTTTCTTCCCAGCCATTATGAGATGGACAAAGTTCTCTACAGTGTGCTCTCATCCAATGACATTCTGCCTCACCTAGGCCCCCAGACACTGAGACTAACCAACCATAGAATAAAGCCTTAAAGACCATAAATCAAAAAAATAAAAAAAATTAAGTTCTAAGTCTCAAACATTTTGCTACAACAGTAAAAAAGCATGTTGCTACTATTAAAATCCAAGTCAAAGGCCCCCAAAATGTAAACTTTCTATCAATTTCCCCAAAGGGAAGAAAACTAGGTTTCTAGATCAGGATTGGATGGATGAAAGGATATGATGGAGAATGTGGGTGTGGTGCTGTGAGTATGAGAAGATCATAAAACCTGGCTAAATATGATTAAATTGATTTGTGGACATGATTGGACACGTTCCAAGTCTTCCTGTTTATGAAAGCAATTCTTCATAAGCATAATTAGTGGGGAAACAATAGCATCAGCATCATCATTATCATCACCACCAATAACAACTGAAAATAACTACAGTTGAGAAAAATGTGACATTTTGGGATTCCTGCCATTCCACAGTCTTCCTAAGTCTTCTTTGGCTTACGGGATGGGATGGAAAAACCGCTACTCAAGACATATCAAAATGATCCTGTGATATCTTATTTCAAGTTCTCATTGAAAAGGCCAGAAAATAGAGGCTATAAAATAGCTAAACAATGGCATCTGAAATAAAGGTAAGACTAGTCCATCGTAAAGCAATTTTGAGAGCATTGCCATGTAGTTTTATTGTTATAAGAAATACATTGGTTGCCTTCAAGTCACTCGCCTTGAGGAACTAATTGACGGGCCGGAAAATAAACCTCTTGCTTTTGTATCAGTCTGCATCGCAGTGTCTCACTCAGGGGCGTCTCGAAGTAAGTGCCACTGACCAAGGGTTGGGGTCTTACATTTGGGGGCTTCATTTAGGATTTGAGGAGACCCCTGGAGGGACTGCCGACTAGACTCATCGGAGGGAAAAAGACCGAGCTTAGCATCAGGGGTCTACTCATAAGGGTTTGTCTGTGTTTGTCTCTCTGTCTTTTGCTTTCACTTTTGGCTCCTGAGCATGGTGTCAGCTGGAAAGCCTCTGGTCTAGTGTGGTCAATTGCAGAGGACAAATGTGCCTTAACACTGTAACCATGGGGAGTCTGGAGGACGCTTCAACATTCGCCCCTCCCCAGGGAGGATTCTGCTCCTTTTGGAAATGGCAAGATACAGTATGTGCAGGCGCTGACCGAGTCTTTCTGTAACCTGATTTCTGTGCCCGTGGCAGAGGGCAACTGTCTGTATAAGCTGGTTTCTGCACCTGTGGCATGGGCGAACTATGTGTTGATTGTTTCTCTCTGTGTTCTTGGACTTGGACTGACGTTATTTTTGGCTGTATTCTTGGACTTGGTCTGATGTTATTTTTGGACATGAGACAGACTGAATCTACCCTGTTAAACATCCTAGTTAACCACTGGAGGGAAGTTAGGGAAAGAGGAGAAAACTTGTCAGTAGTAGTAAAAAAGAGGAAGTTAGTTACTTTCTGGTTTTCCGAATGGCCCACCTTCAGAATAGGATGGCCACCTGTAGGGACCTTCGACTTGCAGGTGATCAAAGCAGCCGAGGAAAAAGTCTTTAGGCCAGGATCCCTCGGGCAACCAGACCAAGTGCCCTATATAATTACCTGGAAGGATCTAGTGGAGGACCCCCCTCCCCCCAACCGCCGGATAAAAGCCTTTTTGTCTCGAAGACTCTGGCAGATCCTGGACATGAAGGAGAAGAACTCTATAGAGACAAAGGAGTCTATAAAAAAGAACATACTCCAGGGCCCTTCCACAGAGGATCTGCTACTGATGGGATCCTCCACCCCCTTATACCTCCCCATGGCCCCGGTTCCCACAGCCTCTCCTCAAGGATCTCCCTTGAGCCTTTGTCCAGCATCCCTTTATCCCCCCTCCAGACCCAGCAAGAGGAGAGGGTGGGGAAGGACCCTTGGAATTGAGACTGGCCATGAGGACTTAGAGCAAAAGGGCCACTTCACCAGATAAAACAGTGGCCCTCCCCCTCCAAGTCTACAGGCCCATAGATGAGGATGGCAATCAGGGCACACAAAATGGGCCCTTCTCTTAGGCTGACTTGTACAACTGGAAGTCCCAACATCCCCCTCCCCTTTTCAGATAACCCCATGGGGCTGATTACTCTCTTTGAGACTGTTTTATTTACTCAGTCCAACTAGGATGATATCCAAAAGCTCATGAGAGTGCTCTTCATGATTGAAGAGTGAGAGAGGATGATGCAGGAAGCCAGAAAGAATGTCCCCTCAGACATGGGGGCACCATCGATTGACCAGGCTGTCATCGACACAAGGTTTCTCCTGACCCAACATGATTGAGACTTTAATTCAGCCAAAGGTAAGGAGCACCTTAAGGTCTACCACTAGGCTCTGTTGGAAGGTCTCAAGGCAGCCTCCTGGCGGCCCACAAATTTGATCAAGGTACATGAGGTTAGTCAGGGATCAGTCCCCTGTTGTTTTTCTAGAGCAGCTTATAGAAGCATTCTGCCAATATACACCCTATGACCACAGCAGGGAGGAGCATAAAGCTACTGTGACTACAGCTTTTATAGACCAGGCTAGTAGAAATATCAAGAAAAAGCTTAAGGGCTAGAGAGACTACAGGATAAGTCGTTGAGGGATTTAGTGTAGGTTGCTGAGAACGTCTACTATAACAGGGAGACAGAGAGGAGAAGGAGCAAAGAAAGAGAAAGGAAGAAGATGAAAGGGAGATGAAAAAAAGAAAAGCATCAGGAAGGGAATTTACAGAGAATCTTGGCTACAATAGTTAGTGAAAGCAGGGAAGAGAGACTCCAACCAAAGAGAGACAGAAACCCCCTTGAAAAAGACCAGTGCACATATTGCAAGGAGATGTACCACTGGGCCAGAGAGTGCTCCAACAATGGAAGCTGGGCATGGGAAATCCCAGGCCTTGAGAAAAAGTGCCCCAAAATAGTGAAAGTGTTAGCCATGGGTGAAGACAGTGATTAGGGGAGATGGGGTTCAGACCCCCTCTGTGAACCCAGGGTAACTCTGAGAGTGGAGGGAAAACCCACACAATTCTTGGTGGACCCAGGAGCTCAACACTTGGTCCTCCTCCTGAAAGACCCCTCCAGGGGGTGACTCAGGATGGACGCGACCTCCCAAAGACACTTCAGAGACCTCTTGCTGTAATAACATAAGTCAGGTTTTATGTACGAAGCTTCTGATTGACGTGCCCCATGCAGGAGGCAGGGGCCATCGACCCTGAGATCTAACAGTTTAGGGTTTTTATAGATAAAGGCTGGGGGGAGGGAGAAGGTTGTGGGTAATCACACACAATTGGTTGTTATAAATGTCTGTAATATGTGTAAGCAGATCTCAGGCAGAGGTTTGACAAATCTCACGAGAATAGTCTCTGGTCCCTGTGGCCTTGGGACCCAGTGTAAATGTTCATCTGAGCCAACAGACCATCTGGCTGAATCTAATTTAAAAGTCCTTGGGACCTCTGGTGGGAGTTTTTCTAGAGGAGGCTAAGTCAGACACCACGGGAACAGATTCCTGGAATACTCAATTGACCTTTGTTTCTCTGCTCTGTATCTCTTGTAACGGCCTTGGGTTAGTAATCTAGCTGACCTATTATTCTTAACTATTTGTATTCCTGTTATATTATTTAACTGACTTAAAAAATATCTCTTCACTCCAAGCCAATGGCCCTGTTTCCAAGAAAAAATCTTGGGTACAAGGAGCCACTGGCACCAAAATGTATTCATGGGCTACCTGGAGAACAGTGGACCTAGGATTGGGCGGGGTATCCCATTCATTTATGGTCATCCCAGACTGTCCCTACTCTCTATTGGGGCAAAACTTACTCTCCAAGATGGGGAGCCAGATAGACTTCCTGCCTAATGGGCCACAACTAACTGGCCCAAAAGGAGAGCCCATGGGTGGAGGAAAGACCTCTCTGACTGACCCTTGCAGGAGGCTGAGGCAACTTGATTTACAGACTGGAGCAGCTTTCTCCATGAAGGTCAGAGTGAGTGCTGCTGTGGTGGACAGCACAAATGTCATCTGGGTTGAATCTTTATCCCCCAGCACATTGGTACAGAAAGCAGAGCTAGTTGCCCTCACCAAACCCTTGGAACTTGGGGATGGCAAGAAAATTAACATCTACACAGATAGCAGGTATGCCTTTGCCACAGCCCACGTCCATGGGGCTATATACCAAGTGAGAGGACTGCTCACATCAGAGGGAAAAACCAACCAACCAACCAAACAAACAAACAAACAGGAAATCTTGGATCTCTTGAATGCCCTGATGAAGCTGGCAACTGTGAGTAGTATTCATTGCCGGGACATCAGAAGGGAAGAGACTCAGTGGCCAGAGGCAATAACCAGGCAGATCAAGTGGCTCGGGAAGTGGCTATGCAGGAGCCTATCCAGGTTATGGGACTGCAAGAGCCACCCACTGGGGAATGGGACTGGACTAAGGGATGGCCTCACTTAAAATATATAGAAGAAAAATGACGAAAGGACTCAGAGTGCTAGCCACCCTACCAACTATCACCTAGAGAAGGAAGGGCAATGTCGCACCCAAGAAAGAAAGACTATACTCCCCAGAAAACAAGCAAAAGACTTACTAGGCCAAATGCACAGACGGATTCATTTAGGGGATTAAAAAGCTTGTTCAAGCAGTTAAGGGATCTAAAGTATATATAATGGACCTCAGGTTTTGGGCCAGAGAGATAGTAGAACAGTGTAAGGTATGCCAGCAAGTGAATGCTTATGTGGGCAAGAGTAAATAGGGCAAAAGACCTAGAGGAGAACAGCCTGGAGTATATTGAGAGGTCAACTTTACAGAAGCTAAGCCAGGAAAATATGATTACAAATACCTTCTAGTGTTTGTGGATACTTTCTCTGGATGGGTTGAGGCTTTCCCCAGCAAGCATGAGACAACTACAATGGCAGTTAAGAAGATATTAGAGAAAATTTTCCTGAGGTTTGGAGTGCCCAAGGTAATTGGATTGGACAAGGACCTGTTTTTGTCTCTAAGGTAAGTCAGGGACTGGCAGAGATATTGGGGACTAATTGGAAGCTCCATTGTGCATACTGTCTCCAGAACTTAGGGCAGGTAGAGAGAATGAATAGAACCCTAAAAGAGACCTTAACTAAATTGTCCTTGGAGATTGGCACTGACTGGGTGGTGCTCCTTCCCTAGCCCTGTTCCGACCCCTACTATTTTAACCTGACACCTTTTGAGATCCTGTATGGGACTCCCCAACTCCCTTGACCCCAGCTCTTGACCCCTCCCCCCAGAGAGTTTTCAGGCTGACAAGGATCTTATGGCTCAATTGCAAGCTTTCCAAATTAGCCATCAGGAATTGTGGAGTAAACTTCATGTCCTGTACAATGCAGGTACCCCAGAGGTTCCACACAAATACCAAGTTAGAGATTGGGTATATGTTAAGAGGCGGTGTGCTGAAAATTTGGAAGCAAAGTGGAAAGGGCTGTTCCTATAGTTGTTGATCACTCTGACTGCCGTTAAAGTGGATGGAGTAACTGCCTGGGTTCATGTCACTCACATCAGACCAGCACCCGTGCCTGACACCAACTGGATAGCAGACTGACACCTAAGCAACCCCCTCAACCTCATGATTACCTGTGTTTTTGCAAGGCCAGAGAAACCATGACATGGCTATGGTGTATCTTCCTTCTGGCACTGAGCCTCAGCATCCCTCACAACTCTACCAAAGTGACTTGGCAAGCACTCTCAGCCACTGTGGAAATAGCTTGGTCCACTACAGAGGAACACCCACCTTATATCTGGTGATTGGACCTTGTCTTTAATCTCTGTAAGTTAGCAGCGGGCCTTGACTCCTGGGATGTCCCCACCCTAGAGACATAGGGGCGGGGATTACCCAAATGTTGGGACGAGGAACTTGCAAATCTAAATGATGTCCCAGAAGAGGCCTTGGTAGGTGGGTCTTAGGGTGTGGACACCCAAAGTTGAGGAGTGTCCTTTGAGAAACCCCCATATATGTGTGCCCCAGAGATGGGAGAAGCCAGCAGCAGGCCCATCAGTGGGATGTGGCAACCATTTTTTTCTGTACTACCTGGGGGTATGAAACATAGGGAAGCACATACTGGAGACCATTCCATGGGTAGTTAAGGATTCAATGACCCAGGTGAGAGAAGGGCTAGCCAAGTGGAAGAAAGAAAGAGAACAAAGTCAGGGCTGGTTCAAGTCTTGGTTTAACAACTCCACTTGGTTAACCACCCTTATATCCACCCTATTAAGACCCCTAATTGTTCTCCTGCAGTTGTTGGCCTTTGGACCCTGCATATTGAACAAGCTTACAGCCTTCATAAAAGAGAGAGTAGGAGCAGTACAACTGATGGTCCTGCACCAACAATATGAGATCCTGAGGACAGGACCTGAAGTATATGAGTTAATTACCCAAGATGCCTGAGCATAGATCCAGGATTGGAGCTTGTACAAGATAAAGGGGAAATGAGGGATCCTAAGGCTTTCCCAGGTTCATACCCTCCTTACAGCTACCCCCCTCCTGCCTGGGGTTAAGGCTAGGGCAAGTTCCATTTTCCATTCACAGGAACATTCTCGAGAAAAATATTCGCAGAAAAACCACAGAATGTACTGATTGATAGTCACCTGACCCTCCGGAAAGTCCCAGACAGAGTTCAAATGTGTGTCATGATCTGCCCATGCTTGCTAGCCAATAGATTTAAAGGTCAATATGCTTAGCCAATAAGTTTGAACTGTAACCTTGCTGATGTAACCTGTGCACCTAAAAAGTATGAAAAACTGCTTGTAATAGTCATTCGAGGTCACCTTCTAGTCATTCGCCTTGAGGGACTAATTGAAGATTGACCCCGACACGCCAGAAAATAAACCTCTTGCTTTTGCATTGGAAAAAAAATACATTACACTATAGAAACTGTGAACCTGGGAGACAATCTGCCTTGGAATTTGTGGCCTCAAATCAAGTAGCAAGATAATGTCATCTTCCTGCCTTTCACTCTGAACCTGTGGCACCCAGGCTTTGGCATGACTAGGGATGTAGCTGATGGTGTCTTATAAGACAGCTGTGGGAAGCTGTGCTAGGAGCCTTAAAGGGTCTTGTTGATGCAATGTTTGCCAAGACCAGCCAAAGACGGAATCTCCACTCCAAGAGAAAATCACAAGGCACTGTAGAGGAAGTGCTTGTACTCAAGGCCAGTAGGCCCCCCAGATGCCTCCACAGAATGGGGAAGATCAGGATGAAAATGTTCCATCAGGATATATCCTTGATAAGGAACTCAGGAAGTTTTCAGTGGACAATGGAGCAAGCTGCAGAAAGATTATCATATATTGTGTTGGAGAAATTGTATAGCTAAATGGATTTCTGTCCTTTGAAATATAATTAGAGATCATAAGGCATACAATGAGCTTATTAAAAGACACAGGAATGCTCTGGAAAAATGCGACCAGGCAAGGATGCTGAAAAGGGAAACTTTGGTTCAAAAATTAATTTTGACAGAGAACAGAAGAAAATATAAAGCTTATTACTTTTGCTACCAACAAAATAACAAACGTATTATAAAAATGTGTAGCAAGAGATATAGAAAAACCAGCTGTATGTCCTTCAGGCCTAGCATAACTTAGATGTCCCTCCATACTGTGCTTGTGTCACTGTAGACCCTGTGTTTCTGTCCACCATGACCATCTACCCAGCCTTACATTGCTTTCCTTCCAGGGTAGGAGTTCCATCCATATTGCTAGTCTTAGCTCACATGCCACCTCTTCTGGAAGCCAACAGTTACTGAGCTTATTTGTCATACCTTTCCCTTACACACTAGCACAAAAGGCTTCATGCTCCAGTCCTATGGGCTTTGGATAGTACTATACTAGGTGATACAGTACCTATGAGTTCTCAATTACAGGGCTTACATTTAATTTACATTTACATTAGTGTCTATAACATCTTACCATAATGGGTTCTTATTTATGCTTAGGACCACCAAGTAAATGAGAGCCTCAGAACATCAAGAATAAATTACAACCTCATTTTATACAAGAACCACAATAGCTGTTAATGCTAAAGATAAGGGAAATTAAAAAAAAACAGAACTATAAGTATTTAGAATTTATTACTATTAACATTAAAGAGTTGGTTATACCAAAAGAACATTGCACATCTTGTCTTTCTTCCTAAAGAATTACAGGTTTATTGTAGTTCTTAAATAACTCAATGGTATTTTGGGCATATAATGTCTATAGGTGTAACTTTCTCTAAAAAATTAACTGAGTACCAGCAATAATCAGTGAGAAAATAGAATTTAAAATGCATTCAAGCAAACTTAATTACATTTTCTCTTTGAAGCAGTATGCTTAAGTTCCCAGATCAGATTATAAAAGCTTACATTAATTCAGACGTTCACTGGATTTTTACCAATAAATAACTTGTGTTGCAAAATTAAAGCTAGGTTTGTTCTAGTACACTACTAGTTTTTTAAAAATGATAATATCTTAAAGCTATAGTTAATTTAGGAGGAATAGCATTTACTTAACAAAAAAATTTTTGGTCTGCCTTAATGTGATAGAAATCAAATAGAGAAATGCAAGAGAAACAACCTTGAAAACTGTTTCATTCTACCAAGAAATAAGGCCAACAATAACACAGTTACCCTAGAAACTACTTACACGTTAAAATACGGTTTACACTAAAGTCCCTTTCCAGAACTTATACTGGATTGATATACTTAGTTTTAATGTGGTGGTGAGAGCCCAGAGCTACTCTCTATTCTCAGCATCCCATGGGCTCAGGACTGGGCTCTCACAATGTTTGTGACAGCATTCATTGGGAGATAGAATTAATGGCAGACCAAAGTAGAGATACCACCAGAGTCCACCTTGGTGAATCAGTGAGATTTTTTTTTAAGGGGTAGGGATTTACCAACAGGAATATTGGTGATGCTGTTATAGCTGTATCACCAAAATCCCATGATTCATGAAAGACTGAAACCTGTAACACACTGCACAGGCTGCAGATGGCTCAACTTGTTGGAGAGTATCCTTTCAAGCTACTTCTTTTTCTACTGGTCTTAGACTCAACCTTACCAGCTAGCTAGCTTTCAATGTACTTTAAGGTGCTATGCAAGCTACCAGGGGAGAAAATTATCAGTTTTACCCAGCTATGCACCCTGAAAGTTATAATAATGACTGATCTGGGAAGACATGCTCACTTATATGGTAGTGGCATGACTGTTATAAAACAAACCGTCCACTTTCTGATTGCATTTTAGACTCATTCCACAAGACTCAGCACATACCTGGAATCATTATCAGGCTAAGAACCTATGGCTAGACAAGTCATAGGCTTTAGGGAACTCTACTACTATCATTCTCTTAAATGTGCATAGTATTAAACTGACTTTCTTTACACCCATTGTCAATACATCTCTCAGTCTTCATCTGAGAAGCTTGTATTTGCAGTACATGGTGATCAACACAGTGACTCACAACTGGTCAAGTTGCAGAGAATAAGAAATCACAGCATTCTCAGGCTTAAAGAGAGCATGCCCACCAGGTGAGGGTCAGATATCATTGTGGAATTGTGGAAGAGGGGGCAAAATGAGTGTAGGAGCCTGAGGCAGTAGATGACTACAAAGAAACCATGTCTTCTGGACACAGCAGGGCAGCTGCACATGTGAACTCACTGTGATTGTGATAGAATATTTAACATCTATCCAGGCCCAAGTCAGACCAACTCTTAGGATGGCATGAGGAGCTGGGCAAGAATGGTACTCTTGGCACTTGTTAGCTACTAGAAGAGCGAGAGTCAGTTTCCTCTAAGAATGTAGTCTCTAGTAGGACCACTCTACAGTGCAAAACTATACATTCAAAAATATTTAAGCTGCAAAAAATTGCTCTTAAGCTGGGTGTGGTAGGGCATGCTTTTAATTCCAGCACTCACTCTGTGAGTGATCTATATAGCAGCTTCAAGGACAACTGGGGGCACGTAGAGGAACCCTGTCTCAACAAACAAACAAACAAACAAACAAACAAGCAAAGCGACTCCTCAATACTACAACAACAACAACAACAACAAACCATAAATGATCTTAACATAATAAAAATGATATAAAGTTATAAAGTTGGGTAGGTAGGAAAGAGGATGGCTCTGGGCAAAGTTGCAAAAATTGATAAATGCGATCAAAATAAATTTTATGACTCTCTGGAAGAAGTAATAAGAAAAATGAGAAAGAGTACAAAGATAAAGATGGGAGGAGGAGTTCAGGAAAAGATGATGTCTATTCTTGTAGTACTGAATAGAACCACACAGTAGAGAAACGAAGGTATGATTTAAATCCTGGATGTACAGCTGAACTTGATGGCACACCTCTATAATCTCAGCATTTGGGAAGCATAGAAATATCTATGTAAACCCAACTTGAATAGTTGGTTCCAGGACAGCCTAGACTACATGGTCTCACCATGTCTCAAAAGAATATAATCAACAATAACAATGTCAAACCAAAATACACAAAAAGCAAACAAAGCTGAATCCTGACTCTGTAATTTGCTTGCTAGTGGTTTGCTCGAGGTACATTGCTTGGGTTCACTTGTTAGATAGGGTCTGCATTTACCCAAAGAATAGAAAGTGAGATTTTCAGCAATAGGCCTGTCATACATGTAGACTAACACCAAGTCTTGGGTCTCTGTGGAAAAACATGGAAACAGATGGCTGTAAGCTAATGTAAACAGGCAGCTTTTGTGGAAATTTACCAGTCTGAGTAGTCATAGACCTTGTAAATAGATAGCTTTGGAAGATAATACCAACTTAGATAAAGACAAGTGAATCATAGGCAGAGTCATAGTGACCTGTCCCCTGAACCCTCACCCACCCGATATCCTGTTCTGAAAGATATCTGTATTCCCCCTGAACATCCACGCTCCAGTGTCATCCCCTTCCCCACGTCCTGCCTTTCTGTGTTTATAACCCCTGTGTGAATGAGTAAAAATTACGATTTGAAAAAAATAAATAAATTATTAAAAAAAAAGAAAGTGAGATTTTATCTTTTCTAGGTCTATCATTTCATATAACTAAGATGAATTTGAGGCAATACAATCTAACTAATTAAATTTTAAGTTTAAAAAGAAATTAAAACATCAAAAATATAAATATCCAAAATCAGTTATTATAAACATGTTTCTTAAAGAAAGCCTCATACATTGCTACTAAGTATACCCCATGGAAATACTTTGCTGAGGGAAATCCAGGTACTTGGCATGTCTCTTACATTCAGATTGCTTATATTCTGAAAAAGATAGCTTTTGGTGTCTTTCTTTATCACTAGTCAGAGGTGTGTGTGTGTGTGTGTGTGTGTGTGTGTGCATTCTTTATTCATCTATCAATGTATCTTTATATATATTAGGTTGAGTAATTGCAGACGTGTGCATGTATATAATTGTGTGTGTGTACACACATGAAAATATCAGGAAAGCAAATAGCTATGTGAGTTGTGTCTGAGCAAGAGGGAGAGCAGGACTTACAGGGGCTGCTGAGTTCTTGACAGTGACACTGGGGGTTGTAGCTCTCAGGGCTCCACTTACTCCATGGTAGTATTTGAAGCAGATCTTAGTTTCAGCTGAAAGACAAAAATAAAATGGAGCTGAGTCATTAGGTTAATCTAGGACAAAACTGCCATAGTCCAGGGGGACCTCTCCAAAAACTGCAGACTGACTCCTCCCAAGAGCCAGCATGCAACACTTAACAATGATGCCCCCTAGACCAGTCTGTCTTTCAAAAACTACGTCATGAAAAATTGTGTGGGCTTTAGTATTTCTGTACTCAAGTTAAATAAATCCATTACTTGGCATCCCATCTACCTCTGTGGATGTTATTACTTCTAAATCTGTAGTTCTAAGATTTTAGGTAGTTTTATTTCTTTGTAGTTTCCTATCATATATTTTACTGCAATTAATATTGTGATAATTAAAAAAAAAGACTGAGAGGAAAATACATGAAAAAAAGGAAATTTTAAAATTCCTATATTTGTCAGTGATAACATTTTTGAATAGTTCTGTGGTTTGATTTAAACCTCACAAAAGGCCAATTATTGGAGGCTTAGTCTGCAAGTATAAATTATTTGAAAGTGGTAGAAACTTAAGAGATGGGATCCAGAGTTAGACTTTGAGTAATCTGGAGTATGGCCTGGAAGGAGATCTTGGAACCCCAGCCTTTTCTTTTTCTTCTCTTTTGCTTCTTAGCCATGGAGTAGATCTATAAAACTATAAACCTCTCCTCTTTGTAAGTCATTATCTTAGACGTATGCTACCGTAACATAGTAACTGCTGGCTGACACACATATAATCTTATTGGGTTATCCAAAGCTAGTGTGGATAGCATCGTTTGGAAATGGCTTTATAGTTGTCTAGAGGTATTTCTTAGCTGAAGTCAGAAAGACCTGGGACTAAACTTGGGCCTATATTGTCCTTGGTAGGACAGACTGCTTGGAGCTGTGGTAAGAGTTTACAAGGGTACTCGGAAAGACTCCCTGATACTCCGTGCATCTCTGTTCTACCAAGAGCAGCTGGGCATGATCATCAACTTACCAGAAAAGTGGTATAAGTTACAAATGATGTGAGAAAGTGAGAACTGCCCCCACGTTCCCACTGCTCTTCTAGCATCTACTTCCCGGGCCCAGTGAAAACAGGAAGAGTTCCTTAAACTGGCTGGTCAGAATGAAAGTGTAGACTGCGTGTCTTTTCTGAGAAAGTGAAACTATTTGTACAGAAGGGGGGACTTCACTTCCAATTCTTTACAACAAGAAGTCAAGTCAATCAACCTTATTCTATCTGTGTGACACTCTCTTGACATGGGACTAACCCTAAACAATCTAGTCCTCTCCCTTTACCTGATTTTTTTTTCTCTGTAAGGAACATTAAATTTTAGGCTCAGAGTTCATCTACAGGAAAGATTAGAAATAACTGAATGTTGTCTTAGAGTATAAGTTCCATTCTTTCTACATCGAAATATTAAGCACTAGCTTAATTAATAAATGATTCATTTATTGAGTGTGGTGGCTTGAATGAGAATTGTTTCCAGTGGGTTCATGCATTTGAATATATTTGTTCCATACTGGTGAGGCTGTTTGGGGACACTGCAGAACATCTTAGAGGTACAGCCTTATTGAAGGAAGTATGTCACTGGGTGTGGGCTTTGAGGGTTTATAGTTTGGCCTTACTTCCTGTTCGAGGATGGAAAGTGTGATTAGACGGTTGAAAGGTGAAAGACACTAGTGCTTTCTTGTCATGTCTTCTCTGCTATTGTGATCTCCATGCCTCTGGAACTGTAAGCCACACAAGCCCCGTTCTTCTCTAATTTGCTTTTGTTAATGGCATTTTTTTTGAATTAAAATTATGTGTTTACTTATTTATTTACATCCCAAATGCTGCTTCAGGTTCCAGTCTCTCCCTCAGAGTCCCTCTCCCATTCTCCCACCCCTCTGAGAAGGTCACCCCACAAGTATCCACACACTCTGGCACATCAAGATTCTGCCAGCTTAGGAACATCCTCTCCCCCTTAGGCCAGATAGAGCAGTCATGAAGACTGATCTACCTATCTACTATATATGTGCCAGAGCAACTCTTTCTGGCCTATGTGTGTTCTTTGTTTGGTGGTTCAGACTCTGAAGAACTCCAAGGGGTCCAGGACTGTTGACTCTGGTTGTCTTCCTGTGGGATTCCCATCTACTTCTGAGCCCTCACTCCTTCCCCCAACTCTTCCATAAGCATCCCTGGCCTCCATCTAAGGTTTGGTTATGTGTATCTACTTCTGTTATTGTCTGCTGCTAGGTAGAGCCTCTCAGAGTTCAGTTATGTTAGGCTCCTGTCTGCAAGCTTAACAGAATACCATTAATAATGTCAAGGATTGGTGCTGACCCATGGAATGGGTTTCAAGTTGGGCTGGTTATTGGTTAGCCTTTCCTTTGGTCTCTTCACTATCCCTACATTTCTTTTAAACAGGATAAATTTTCAGTGGAAAGTTTTGTGGGTAGGTTGCTGTCCTTATTTCTCCACTGGGAGTCCTGCTTGGCTACAGGAGGTGGCCTCTTCAGGTTCCATGTCCCCACTGTCAGGCATCTTGACTAAGGATATGTGCATCAATTTCTGGGAGCCTCCCATATCCCAGGTCTCTTGGACTTTCTAGACATCCCCCACCCCCACCTGCAGATTTTCATTCCTTCTCTGGGACCCTTGGGCCTCTCTCCTGTCTCTCCCTGCACCTGATCCTGCATCCAGATTTTCCTTCTTCTCCCCTCCCCCATTCTTTTTCCTCACTCCTCTTGCTTCCCTTGACTATTTTGTTTCACCTTTTAAGTTTGATTCAACCATCCTTAATTGGGTCTTCCTTCTTGTTTAACTTCTTTGTATCTGTTGGGTATATAATGAGAATTCTGTACTTTTGGGCTAATATTCACATATCAGCGAGTACATACCTTGCATGTCCTTTTGGGTCTGGGTTATCTTACTTAGGATGATATTTTTTAGTTCCACATATTGGCCTGCAAAATTCATGATGTCCTTGGGGTATGGTGAGACATCTTTTGGGTATATGCTCAGCAATAGTACAGATGGGTCTCCAGGTAGAACTATTTCCACTTTTCTGAGAAGCTGCCAGATTAATTTCCAGAGTGGCTATCCAACTTTGAAGTCCCACACATAGTGGAGGAGTGCTTCCCTTTTTCCACATCCTCACTAGCATGAGTTTTTGACCTTAGGCATTCTTGTTGGTGTAAGGTGGAATCTCAGGATTGTTTTGATTTGTAGTTCTTGATAACTATGGATGTTGAGCATTTCTTTAAGTGCTTCCTGGCCATTCACAATTCCTCTGTTGAGAATTCTCTGCTTAGTTCTGTGTCCCATTTTTGACTGGGTTATTTAGTTTGTTGGAGTTTAACTTCTTAAGTGTTTTTATGTATTTTAAGTATTAGCTCTCTGTCAAGTTAGTGAAGATCTTTCCCAGTCTGTAGGCTACCATTTTTGTCTTATTGACATTGTCCTTTGCCTTACAAACTTTTCAGTTTCATGAGGTCTGATTTATCACTTGTTGATATTAGGGCCTGAGCCATTGATATTCTGGTCAGGAAGTTGTCTCCTGTACCAATGCATTCAAAGCTCTTTCCCACTTTCTCTTCTATGAGATTTAGTGTACCAAGTTCTATGTTGAGTTCTTTGATCCACTTGGACTTGAATTTTGTACAGGGTGATTAAATATGGATCTATTTGCATTATTTTACAAGCAGATATCCAGTTAGACCAGCACCATTTGTTGAAGATACTCTTTTTTATTGCATGTTTTTGGCTTCTTTGTTGAAAATTAAGTGTGCATAGGTGTGTGGGCTTATTTCTGTGTCTTCTATTCTATTCCATTGATTAACCTATCTGTTTCTGTACCAGTATCATGCAGGGTTTTTTGTTTTGTTTTTATTTTTTTTATCACTATTGCTCTATAGTATAGCTTGAGGTACTATATCAGGGATGGGACTCCTCAAGAGGTTCTTTTATTGTTCAGGATTGTTTTTGGCCATCCTGAGTTTTTTCTTTTTCCATATGAAGTTAAAAATTGCTCTTTCAAGGTCTGTAAAAAATTGTGTAAGAATTTTGATGGGAATTGCATTGAATCTGTAGATTGCTTTTGGTAAGATGGCCATTTTCACTGTGCTAATCCTACAGATTCATGAGCATGGGAAGTCTTTCCATCTCCTTGCATTTTCTTTGGTTTCTTTCTTCAGGGATTTGAAATTATTGTTTATAGATATTTTATTAGCTTGGTTAGAGTTACACCAAGATATTTTATATTATTTGTGGCTATTGTGAAAGGTGTCGCTTCCCTAGTTTCCTTCTCTGCCAGTTTATTATTTGAGTAAAAAAGGGCTACTGATTCCTTTGAGTTAATTTTGTATCTTGCCACTTTCCTGAAGTTGTTTATCAACTGTAGGAGTTCTCTGGTAGAATTTTGGGGATTGCTTATGTATACTATCATATCATCTGAGAATAGTGATACCTTGACTTCTTCCTTTCCAATTTGTATCCCTTCAATCTCCTTTTGTTGTCTTATTGCTATAGCTAGAACTATATTTCAAGAATAGATAGGGAGAGAGTGGGCATTTTTTCTTAATCCTGATTTTATTGAATTGCTTTAAGTTTCTCTCCATTTAGTTTGATGATGGCTATTGGCTTGCAACATATTGCTTTTATTATGTTTAAGTATGTGCTTCGAATACATATACATATATACTATTTTGGTTATTTTATTTACATTTCAAATGTTATCCCCTTTCTGGTTTCTCCTCTGCAAGCCTCCTATCCCATACACCCTTCCCCCTGCTTCTATGAGAGAGCTTGCCCATCAACCCACTCACTCCCATAGAGCCTCCACAGGACCAAGGGTCTCCCTTCTCATTGATACCAGATAAGGCCATCCTTTGCTACATATGCAGCTGGAGCCATAGATCCCTCAATGTATACTCTTTGGTTGGTGGTTTAGACTCTAGGAGCTCTGGGGGGGTCTGGTTGGTTGATTTTGTTATTCCTATATGGTTGCGAACCCTTTCAGCACCATCTAATGAGATGATCATGTGATTTATCTCCTTCAGTTTGTTTACACTGTGGATTATGTTGATGGATTTTTGTATATTGAACCATCCTTGCATCCCTGAGATGAAACCTGCCTGACCAAGGTAAATGATGTTTTTGATGTGTTCTTGAATTCAATTTGCAAGAATTTTACTGAGTACTTTTGCATCAACATTCATAAGTGAAATTGATCTGAAGTTCTCTTTCTTTTTTGAGTCTTTGTTAGTTTAGGTATTAGGATAATTGTGGTCTTATAGAATGAATTCAGTAGTATTCCTTCTGTTTCTATTTTGTGGAAGAGTGTGAGGAGTATTGGTATTAACTCTTCTTTGAGTGTCCAGTAAACCTTTGCAATAAAACCATCTGGCCCTGAACATTTTTTGTTTTTTGGTTAGGAGGCTTTTAATGACTGGGTCTATTTTCTTATGGGTTATAGGTCCAGTTAGGTAGTTTATGTAACCTTGATTTAACTTTGGTATGTGTTATCTGTCTAGAAATTAACCAATTTCATTTATATTTTCCTATTTTTTTGGAGTATAGGCATTTGAAATAAGACCTATTTTTTTTGGGGGGGGGGATTTTCTTAGTTTCTGTTGTTATGTCTCTCACTTTTTATTTCTGATGTTGTTAATTTGGATACTATCTCTGTGCCTTTCCATTAGCTATGGGTTTGTCTATCTTGTTGATTTTTTCAAAGACAGCTCTTGGTTTTGTTAATTCTTTGAATTGCTTTCTGTGTTTCTAATTGACTGATTTCTGCTGGGTTTTGTTGAGTATAGTAGTCTGGACTGACATTTGTAGTCTCTCAAGCTTTGCACTACATTTGTCCAGGATCTTCTGGCTTTTAGATTCTCTATTGAGAAGTCACATATATTCTGATTGGTCTGCTTTTATATGTTACCTGGCCTTTTCTCCTTACAGCTTTAAATATTCTTTCTTTGTTCTGTACATTTAGTATTTTGATTATTAGATGGTGGGAGGATTTTCTTTTCTGGTCTAATCTATCTGACCTTTTGTATGTTTTTTATATGATTATAGCCACCTCTTTCTTTAAGTTAGGAATGTTTTCTTCTATGATTTTGTTGAAAACGTTTTCTGGCCCTTTGAACTAGAAATCATCACCCTCTTTTATGCCCATTATTCTTAGATTTATTCTGATCACAGTGTCCCAAATATCCTGGATGTTTTTGGTTAGGAATTTTCTACACTTGGCATTTTCTTTGACAGATATATCCATTCATTCTATGCTATCTTCCATACCTGAGATTCTCTCTTCCATCTACTATGTTCTGTTGGTGACAGTGTATCTGTAGTTTCTATTCTCTTTGCTAGGTTTTTCATCTCCAAGTTTGTTTCTATTTGTGTTTTCTTTATTGCTTCTATTTCCATTTTTAGGTTGGACCATTTTATTCATTTCCTTCACCTGTTTGGTTGTATTTTCCTGTATTTCTTTAAGGGACTTATTCACTTCCTTTTAAAGGGCTTCTACCTGTTTGATTGTGTTTTCCTGTATTTCCTTAAGGGGATTATATATTCTTTAAAAGCCTCTATGATCTCATGACATGGGATTTATGGTCACAGTCTTACTCCTCAGGTATGTTAGGATATCCAGGGCTTGCTGTAGTAGGAAAGCTGGCTTCTGATGGTGCCATATTGTATTGGCTTCTGTTGATTATGTTTTGAGCTTGCCTTTTGCCATCTAGTAGTCTCTAGTATTGGTTGGCCTGAGTGTCTTGCATTGGAGAAGGCCTCCCAAGAGGCAGCTGTGTGTATTGGGTTAGAGAAAGCTTCTTGGGAGGCAGGCAGGGTGGGGCATGATGTGTTGCTCTTTGAACACTGCTGGTATAAACATGGGCTAGAAGGATGATGGAGCTCTGATCTGGTAGAGAGCTTATAGCTGCTGTGCTTGCTAGGGTCCTTGCATGTAGGGGTATTGGGGCAGGGGCAGGGGCAGGGGCAGGGGCAGGGGCAGGGGCAGGGGC
>NW_021604639.1:2810088-2849662 GCF_004785775.1 Grammomys surdaster | reverse complement strand
GGGGCAGGGGCAGGGGCAGGGGCAGGGGCAGGGGCAGGGGCAGGGGCAGGGGCAGGGGCAGGGGCAGGGGGTGTCTCACTTGTGTATCTCAGGTTAGAGCCAGCCTGTTGAGGAGTTAGGCAAGGTGGTGGGGTGGGATGCAAGGCACTACTCTGCAATCCAGTAATGGCATTTATTGCAACAACAGAAAAGTGTTATAGAAAGTTATTACCTAGATGTGGGGATTACTCCTATTGTTAAAAATAAATTCAACATTGCAAAGAAAGAGATTAGTACTCCAAATGAGGTGTCTGGACAAGGCAAACTTTAGGTTTTACTGTGTGGGAGGATTAAAACATCTGCATAAAAGTATTACAAGATAGGAAAGATAAGAAAATTTTAATTCCTGTCTATAACACAAGTTTATAGTTTGATAATAGACTCATATTTGATATTTCTTAGACTATAATAAATCTAACCATGTGGGTTTTATGCCTTTGGACTACTTTGTAGAATAATTTGAAACTCTGAGCTATAAAAGACATTGAGTGATGTGCAGAGGCCATTCATATGCACACTTATAAGTCAATAATGCTGAGATAAATACAGACAGTGGAGGTTCAGCTTATCAAGCTTTAGATGGAAGCAAGTTATCTACAAGGATATGGGATAAGAGTTATTTATAATAATTGTTGGCTAAAAAGTTTAATGGTATTATGCCCATGTCCTGAGGACAAAAGGTTGGTTTGGTAGGAAAAACATGGTAGATTTTATATTTATTGAGGGAGGGCTGCTTATAATCAAAATGCAACCCAGGAAATTATGAAAGAATTTATATGTGAATAATTAGATATATGTTATTATATGTTACATGTTGCATATTATATTAATTATCTATTACATTTTACATATTATGCATTTCATACTACACGTTACATATTATATATTATAACTACATATCATATTTCATATATTATACATATGTGATTACACTAAGCAAATTTAAAGAATAATGCTTTATATTATGAATAGCTGTATCTTTGCATCTATCATTAAGAATTGCTACTGTGCTTTGACATTTAGTTATTTTTTTAAATGTCTATTTCTCAGTTATTTATCATTTGGAAAAAAGAAATAAGTCTACAGTATGAAATGGAAATCTATCAAATTCCCAGTGCAGGATGCCTTGAAGTCAGTGATGATGTTGAGCAATCACTATTGATACAAGCACTTTTTCTTTTGTTTCTTACTGAAAATGTGGAGGCTTCTGCTAAGTGTCACTTGTTGAGTTATCCTTACACATTAATTGACACCATGTTCTTTTTGACAATTGATGTTATTTATGAGAGCGTGAATTGGCATGACTCATGCAAGGGTGCTGGGGAGGGTAGAAAAGTGGCTGAGGACTAAGTTGCTAGAATTATAGTCTATTCCATTTTTGTCATATTTGTTTAAATGAGTGAAAAAGTGCATTCTAAGTGACAGACAGTATGAAAAAATTGTAGTTTCATGTTTTACTTGCCTTTTACTTGCCTGGATGCTATAGTTGGATGGGTTAGGAAGCAGTTCTCAGTAGGCATGAGGTTTGGAAGTTGCTATTCTCAGCAGGACTATCAGTTAACCACCTGTGCCTTTGATACTGTTTAGATAATGGTAAGTCCTCTGAACACATGACCTGGTGCATCAACTTGTTTCTGAAAAGCCACAGGGGCAGATACACTCTCCATGCAAAAGAAAAGGATATCTGTAAAAAAGGTAGTCTGTACTATCGTGTGTGTGTTTCACCAAATGTGATACATTTGTACAAGATAACAAATATACAGGAAATATATCTATATGGGGACCTATGGAAACAATCCTATCACAATTCTAGACAGGATTTATTTCTAAGGACAGAAGAAAATTTAGAAAATGTATCAGTAATGTGCAGTACCAAGTTTATATATTCATAAATGTAAGTAGATATTTAGTCAAAGAAATTATCTGATATTAATGGTATATAATCTGAATCCTATACAACTGAAGCAAAGATCCAGAAGCTGTGGTGGAGTGGATGTGAAATACCACAACATACTAGTGCCATGGACAGTGAACCTGGAGGAGTGTGGCTAAAACAAAGTCAAAACTAAAAGGCAAGACACATGGTGAGACGATATGATTCCATTCATCACTTAACTTAGACAAGGCATGAAAACCTAAAGGACATGTATTAAAGTGTCCTGAGTCTAGAGGCTTGTGGACATGAACCAAGACCTTCATAATATTAAAAGGATTTGCATGGCTATTTTGCAACTCTCATAGAGCTATCTACTGAAAATCATTTTAAGGCTCTCATTAAACTTGCCTCTGCTTTTACATGGCTCCTAAGCAGAGGCACCTTGCTAAGTGGAATCACCCCAATAGAATTAAAAAGAATACAGATGGATAAGTGGAATCACCCCAATAGAATTAAAAAGAATACAGCTGGATTCTGATCCACTGTGTCTGCTGGGCCATAGGAATGTGGAATGTGGTGAAAGTACTCACATTCCACAAAGTAAGAGCTGGCATCAATCTTCCAAATGATCTGGCCTCTGTGAGAACCATTGACTCCACGGTTCTTATAATCCAGAAAGTTTTCAGATGAGACCTCACCTATAATGCAGAAGGAACAAGGAGAAGCATAGAAGCACATTAACCAACAGTATATTTAGGTGCAGCAAAAAAAGAGCAAAGGATATGAATACTAATATCTGAAATCATATAGAGAGTTGAGACTATTCAAAGACACCATCAAACAGCGTTTTTTCCACCTAACACTTGGCAGATGAATTTTCTTAGTTCTTAAACATCTCAATACACAGGAAGTCATAATCACTGACAACTACTGCAATGACTCTTAAATTCTTTTAAAAAATGGTTCTTAGTTGTATGAAATATATGAGAGTCTTCTTAATATTTTTGACTTGATCTTCATTTGTGAATGAAGAGATTTAGAGATGTCTGATGGTGCTTCCACTCCACAGTTCAGAGTACAGCACTCTCTTGCGCTCTCTCTCTCTCTCTCTCTCTCTCTCTCTCTCTCTCATAGGCTCTATATCACTTTATGTCATCTCTTTTTCATCCTGGGACTCCTTACACCTTTTATTTTTAAAATGTCACCAAACAAGACCATGCAAGGTCATTTGCATACAGGTATATACAGGTATATAATTGTACTCATCTTGCTATTCTCTACTCCACTTGCATTAATTTTCTTCATTCTCCAGTTTGTTTCTATTTTACACACACACACACACACACACACACACACACACATTAGTTTAGGACCCACAACTGAAAGAAAACATGCAACATTTTTCTGTCTGAGACTGGCTTTATTTCTGAATTATGATGATCTCAAGTTTTGTGCAAAAGACATGACTTCATTCTTCTTAACAGATAAAAAAAATCTCTGTCTGTCTGTCCATTATCTATCTATCTATCTATCTATCTATCTATCTATCTATCTATCTATCATCTATCATATTTTCTTTCAAAATATATTTATTTTATTTTATGTACATTGGTGTTTTGACTGCATCAGTCTCTATGAGGGTGTCAGATCCCCTGGAGCAGAATTATAGACAGTTGGGTGCTATTGCTGATTGCAATGTGGGTGCTGAAAATTGAAACCAGGTCCTCTGGAAGAGCAACCAGTGCTCTTAACAGATGAGTCATCTTTCCAGGCCTGTATCATATTTTATGAATCCATTCTCCTGTTGTTAGACACTGAGGTTGGTTCTACAATTGTGCTATTGTTAATAAGGCTGTGACTAGTAAGCATTAATGTGAAAGTATCTCTGTGATAATTGACTTGAACTCCAAGATAATATATGTAGGTTATATAAAAGCTCTAGGTTCTTGAAGAAATTCTATACTGATTTCTACATGCCTAGAGTAGTTTATATTGCATGAGCAGGATATAAAGAGTTCCCTATAGTCTGCATTCTTGGCAATATTTGGTATTTGTTCTCTTTATGACTGCCATTCTGAATAGGCATGGTGTATTTACAGCAGAAGAAAGTAGTATTTGACTAGAGAAATCTAGAGGTCATATAATAACAAAATGCATCATAATTTGGCTCTGCTTGGCATTTCTCTGCCTTACTGATGTAGAACAGCACATTCCTGATGCTGTTCAAAATAACAACATGAACTCTACTTCCAGGAGAGGCAGCTTCATGTCTGTGGGAGGGCTACACTGCATCTCCTCATCTGGAAATGACAGGTCAGGCGAATAACCATCCCCACCATTACATTTATAGGTCTAAGTCTGTGACTTGAGCTTAGACAAGATACTACAAATCTAGAAGGTAAGTTTCCAACCACATACAAATTATAAGCTACTAAGATTCATAGATAAGTTTGGATTGAGAAACTATAATTGAAGTATGATGTTATTTAAAATGTCATTCAGCATTAAATAATATCACAGCTCTATGTATGTAGCTCTTATGACGATTACAAATTGTCAGATTATAAGTTTCTGAAATGATGAGTTATAGTCCTTTTGGCTCAGTCAAAATTGTCAATTTAAGACCAAATCTTATTCATTCCAAGTTTCATGAAACTCAATATGGCTAATGGTCTTTTCCTTGTCCTAACACTTGCCTTCTTTTCTCTATGGGGGTGAGTTTCTAGCTGCCTTACTTCTTTACCACTTCCCTCTTCCTCTGTATTTTCCTCCCCCTCTGTTAGGGACCTTCTAATGCTTTATTTTCCCCCACCCCGCACACAGAATCTGTGATTGACCTTCTATACTTGTAAGGTAACAAATACCACAATTTGACAAACTCTAGTGTGGTCTATATGCTTGAGCTTCAGAGGCAGAAGGTAGGAACTGACACACAGACCACAGGGTGATGCTGCTCAGCGACTTGTTCCCATGAGTTACTCAGATTGCTTTTTATATCACCCAGGATTACCTGCCAGGGCATGACACCACTCACAGTGGATTGTGGGTGACAATCATTAATCAAGGAAATACTCCACAAGTACACACCCAGAACAATCTGGAGAACACAATTCCTCAACTGAGATTTCTTCTTCCCAGGCCACTCTAGCTTGTGTCAAGTGGACTAAAACCGACCAGCTCATTTGTCCCTACTGTGGTTCACACTCAGTAAGTTTAATGTACTCATTATCCTCTCTAATACACTTGTTTTCTATTTTTTTCCTTAACTTGACAAAATGGCATTAATGTTCACAAACCGTGGGAAGATATTAGTGTAAAGAGTTGGTTTAAAGTTATGCACTTTTGTATGTGTACACACAACAAAAAAAATTCCTTCAAGTGATAAATCACATTCCTGGTTAAAGGTAGCCAGGAGAGGGATTGTGAAAAATCTGAAGGTTCAGACTAGTCCAAAGGGAGTAATGAATGCTTGCTTAAGCTTAAGCATTGGAGTCCTGTTGGCTTTACAGACTAAGTCTGCCCAAATGGGGTCTTTTGTCAAGACATCAAAAATAGGGTTTTAAAGTGAAATATCTAGATATTTAGTGTTGATAGTCAAATATACAACAAACACCATGGACTAAACATGTATGTCTGATGGGCTGCTGATGTTTCTCCATCTCTGTTTTAGGAAGATGTTATTTAATTTGAAAGCCTAATTTTAAGATCTATTAAATTTTTCTGGTCAGAAGTTGAATATATCTAGTAACTACTATTTGTGTAAAAACATCAACATGTATATTGCTTTATTTTTATTATACACACACACACACACATACACACACACACACACACACACACACACACAGTAATTACACTTAGCAGAGCTGTCAAGAAAATCAAATATTTTCCTATTTGTTTTCTGACTAATTAGTAAGACAAAATATTTTATCAGGAAAAATGAACCAGGTTATAAATTGCTCATAATGTACATTATTTTCTATAATAGTGAATAGTATTAAATCTAGTGTTGTGCACTGAAATGTGTGAAAGCAAACTGTATAGATGAGTAATTCTCAGTCTTCCTAATGCTGTTACTCTTTAATACAGTTCCTCATGTTGTGGTGATTTCCCCAACCATGAAGTTATTTTGTTGCTACTTCATAACTGTAATTTTGCTACTATTATGAATTGTAGTGTAAATGTCTGTGTTTTCTGATGGTCTTAGGTTATCCCTATGAAAGAGTCACTTAACCCCCAAAGGGGTTGCAGCCCACAGGTTGAGAAACACTATACTATAGTATAACCCAGCTTATTGTGCATTTTAATTACACTGTAGAGTGATAGATATCAAGAAAACTAGCTTCTCCAAGGGAAGAATACACTAATTGGTTGTTCAATATCAAATGATCAGCCCTCAAGTCATACTTATAAGTAATATTATATAGACGGAGAAGGTTGTATTCAGAAACACATATGCTATCTATATTATGCATGTATACACATTACATACGCATTTAGCAACAACAAAAACATGCCATGGATTTAGAAAAACAAGATAGGTACCTGGAGGAGTTTGGAGGGAAGAAATGGAAATTATGTAATTGTATTATTATTTCAAAAAATTAAAGTGAATTATGAATAGGATTTTTGTTGAACTAACAAACCATTCACATAAGACCTTCCTTTTCACAGCACACTGTCAGACTGTCCAGTTGAATCAGTAGCTCTAATGAGTAGAGTCATGGATGATAATGTACTCACCAATAAGGTACATGCCAATCCAATCTCCAGCATCCACTTCTTCCTTGATGTCCCAGTGGATTACCAAATCCTGGGAGTGCCCTATAGAATAGTAGGAACTGCTGACCATGAGTGTAGAGCGGCTGTCTGAAGTGACCAGGTCAGTGTCACTGGTGGAGCGAGGGATGGTGATGCCATCATGGGCACCATTTCTGATGTCTATGTTGTGGAATTGGTCTGGGTTATAGCTGTACCGGAGGGGCTCTTTGCACCGGCGTCGGCTCTGGGAGTTTCTAGATGGAGATGCCATGGCAGCCAGGCCTAAAAACCTGTTCTGGTACAGATTCTGTAGGAGAAAGGAGATATTGAACAGGGTTTTTGGAAAAAACAGTAACTCTGTTACATGCTGATAGATATCAAAAGATGTGTTGAGAGAAATAAACCGTGAGAAATCTGCCCTTCAGGAAGATGTGAAATAAGACATACTGCATTCTTTTCATGACAAGGGCCTTTCTCTGTGTTCACATAGGAACAAGAACAAAGACATAGGCACCTTTCTGTTCATGCCCTCCTGGAATCTTGCCTCCTCCAGCTGCCTTCAATCTAATTGGTTCTAGAAGGAGAAGACTATGAATAGAAGTCCTGTTCCCAAAGAAGGACTATTTTTTGAGTTTTCCAACATCTGTTCAGTTGGTTCCAATTCTATCCATTTTTAGGGTCAACTATGATTGTCTTCATAGAATATTGTAGTCATTCCCAATGCATTCAATCCCTCCATACAGTCAAGTTCCTGTTGGGTAAGGTAGTCATTATCCATCTTTTTTTTTTAACCCTTTGACTCTCTGGTATGTTTTTTTGGCCCTCTATAATGTCTATTAAAGATTTTGTAATTCTAGTAACTTTTGAACACCTCAGCTGTTGATTAGATCCAACCTCAGAAGACTATCTTCTTTGAACTAATGTTATCATAGAAAGCATCACAGTTGCTTTTGTTGTTGTTGTTATTGTTAATGTTTACAGCATTGAGTGGTTAAAATTAACTATAAGGAAGGTCACCATCACATAGAACTTGTGCAGGGATTCACTTTCAAAACGAGCAAGAGTGACTCTGACTTCATCGATTGGGTTAACATGAATATTTGGGGGATTTCACTTTTACATGTTCTTTCGACCAATAACACTTTTCACAAAAGAAAAAAGGCGCAGAAAAAGCACTGACTCATTCTATTTAGACTTCAGGCACTGTGCCTTTTTAAACATACTGATTAAGTGAGAGTTAATGATTTTTGTGTTCCAACCATAAGGACCAGACCTTACTGCCAGTCTACTCTTCAAATTATATGAGTCTTTTGTTTGCACACATTTAAGTGCACCAGTAATATCAACTAATATCATAGAAATTGAAAACTACATAGAATTAAATGAACAGTCAAATGTCTAATGATAAATTTAACCAACCATTACAGAGTGTGCGGTGCTGACTAGATTTCAAGTTGTGTTACCTCTTGACCACTCCTGGCTCTTATTAACTTCAACTACGAATGGGCTGTTGTCAGCACAGTAAAGGCTCAACAGATAGTAATATATTACAAAAATAAACTGTATCATTTCAGAATAAGAAGACCAGCGAGAATGCAGCATATGTGGGGCTAGTCATTTGGGCTATCCTATTGACCTGATGACCCTTCACATGGCCCCACCATACTAACAATTACATTCATTCTATATAGACCATAAAGTCATCCTGTTCATGACCCTCCAGAGTGCTATAGAGAATTAAAATTGCACGCATTGTCTGTGTAAATGCTCTGCTTATCAATTTTGAGAAGTAAGGCTCCTTTATAAGGTCTAATATCTAGTAGGATATTTTTATGTTAATGTTGAGGAAGCTGAGGACTTTACGGCTTTTTTATTTGTTTCCTTTCTAATAACTTTCTTCAAGTGTGTGTACATGTATGTATATGTATTGTATGCACATGCATGTTTATTTATATTTATATGTAAGTTGGTGCATTTATGAACAGGTGTGCGCTAACATGTATATGTTCAGATGTGGACGCCTAGTGCTTGTGTTGGTAATCTTTGTGTATTGCTTTTCCATTTTATTCATATCAGGGTCTATCAGTCAAATTCAGAGCTTGCCAATTTGGCCAGTTTTCTCCAGAGATTGCCTATGTTTGCCCTTAGAGGTTAGAATTATAAGCAAACCATGTTAGGAGGGTTCTGAGAATCTGAACTCTGGTCCTCTTTCTTGAATCTCAAGCACTTTAATGGCTGAGAAATCTCTTCAGACCAGAGAAAGTGTGTGTGCATATGTGCGTGCATGTGTGTGTGTGTGTGTGTGTGTGTGTTTACTCTGAGAAAGTAGGAGTCAGTCATGTCTCTTACAGGCAGAGTGATTAGGAAAGGGGCCGCAGATAATTAAAATGGCAAACTTCTGTCTTTTTCCCCCTCCTGACTTAAAACAAAGACTTAATGGGCTTCTTTCTATTGCTAGAAGTGCTGTCCTTAGGCTGATCGCCAAGGCTGGTCAGATATGTTCTAGGCCTGTTCTGAGCATGTCTACTTGAAACTGTGTGCTATCAGCTCCCCTTTCTTTATTTACATGGATCAATCCAAAATAAAGAGAGGAGGCTCCATCACAAGCCACCACAATCATCAAAAATCTGCAGCGCTCCTGTGGAAAAGTAAATTTCAGTTTCAAGCCCTTTTCTACTCTGCTAAGAGTCTTTCTCTATATGACTTGTGGTGTGCATGTATGTGTGTGTGCATGTGTGTGTGTTCATTTGTTACAAAGTTTTTTAATGTTGTTGTCTGACGTGTAAGATTTTCCTGCCTTGTCATATTTTAATTGGCAGAAAAATAAACAATATCCCTAGATGGTAATTTTCATATAAATTTCAAGTAGGCCCTCAAAAGATTTTAAAGTGTTTCTCTTTTGTTCAGATGTAAATTCTGCTGCTATTGTTTTATAGATTTCCCCCAAAGAATAAATATTTCTCTTGAAATTGTCAAATTACACCAGTAATAATGGTTCACATGGTGAGAACAAAGACATAGATGGAAACATTGATGAAATAAGATGTTTGCTGGTTAATACTGAATGGTAATATGGCATTTCCCTGTGATAATAACAACAACCTAAATATGGTTCTAAAGGCTATATTCTGCTACCCAGGTTTCTCCATCATCCAATGAAGATTTAATGAAATATATGGCAATCCAACAGTGTTATAAACACAGTAATGTAAATGTAGTTTTGATTCATTTACTCTGCAGGCAGGACTCATGCCCAGTACTCTTAGTTGGACCAAAAGTCCAAGGTTTAATAAATCAAGAGTTTACTACTATTATCCAGCTACATGTATATAGAATTAAACTGTACCCTAAATATATATCTTTATACTTATAGACAAATATAGCTCTTGGCTGTCTGTCATCAGAGAAATACCTTTTTGCAGCAGATGGCAATTAATACAGACACAGTCTGTCAAAGTGCAGAGAATAAGATATTTCAGAGTCATCAGCAGTCAATGGACATCTCTCTCACACCTCCCACTAAAGCCTGAGAACTAGTAGATGGGGTAGAAAGAGACAACAGAAGACTTTCATAAAATAATGTATTCTGGTTATAAAAAGGATATTGTACAAATGAATCCACAGAGATTATGATTACATGCACAAGACTTGTATGACATCAAGAGAACTAAAATTTTGACTTGGGTAGAGAAGAACCCAAAAGTCCCATTTCTACCTGAGGAGTTATTGGAAATTGCTGACAGCTAGGGAAAGAAGACTTAGGCTTTTACAGACCTTGAAAGGCATTATAAAGACCTTGAAAGACTCTTATATTCCTGTGGGTGGTCTTATGTTATGTACATGGTAACAACTCTGATTAGATTCAGTCAGTTTAATAAAGAAGTCATGAAAGAATATGGGTACAGGAGAGAGGGAGTCAGTGTTAGATTTCATCAGAGTATTCATGCATAAAATGCAAAAAAATAATTTTAACTAAAAATTGTTCATTAGATAACAAATAAATTTAAACAATAAAAACAACTTAAAGGGGAAAAGTCTTTTTATTTTCTTACAGTTCCAGAAATATTACTGGCAGGGAAGACATTGCAGCAGGAACAGGAAGCACTTGGACACATTGCACCTTTACTCTAGAAGCATAAAGCAATGACTATGTGCTTCAGCTCAGCTACTTTTCTCTACTTGACACAAGGTAGGGTCGCAACCCTCGAACACATGGGCATAGGGGGAAAGGTCCTGAACAGAACACTAATGGTTTATGCTCTAAGATCAACAATTAACAAATGGGACCTCATAAAATAGCAAAGCTTCTGTAAGGCAAAGGATACTGACAATAGAACAAAACCCACAGATTGGGAAAAGATCTTTACTAATCCTATATCTGATAGACGGCTAATAGCCAATGTATACAAACAACTCAAGAAATTAGACTCCAGAGAACCAAATAACCCTATTTAAGAAATAGAATACAGAGATAAATAAAAAAATTTTCAGCTGAAGAATATTGAATGGCTGAGAAGCACCTAAAGAAATGTTCAACATCCTTAGTGATCAGGGAAATGAAAATCAAAACAACTCTGAGATTCCACCTCACACCAGTCAGAATGGTTAAGATCAAAAACTCAGGTGATGGCAGATGCTGGCAATGTGGAGAAAGAGAAACATTCCTCCATTGTTGGTGAGACTGCAAGCTGGTACAACCGCTCTGGAAGTCAATCTGGTGGTTTCTCAGAAAATTACCTGAGGACCCAGCTATACCACTCCTGGGCATATACCCAAAAGATGCTCTAACATATAACAAGAACACATGCTCCACTGTGTTCATAGCAGCCTTATTTATAATAGCCAGAAGTTGGAAAGAATCCAGATGTCCTTCAACTGAGGAATGGATACAGAGAATGTGGTACATTTACACAATGGAGTACTACTCAGCTATTAAAAAGAATGATTTCATGAAATTCTTAGTCAAATGGATGGATCTAGAAAATATCATCCTGAGTGAGGTAACCCGATCACAAAAGAACACACATAGGATGTACTCACTGATAAGTGGATATTAGCCCAATAGCTCAGAATACCCAAGATAGCAATTCACAGACTACATGAAGGTCAAGAAGGAAGACCAAAGTGTGGGCTCTTCGCTACTGCTTAGAAGGGGGAACAAAATACTCACAGGAGCAAATATGGAGACAAAATGTGGAGCAGAGACTGAAGGAAAGGCCATCCAGAGACTGCCCCACCTGGGGATCCATCCCACATACAGTCACCAAATCCAGACACTATTGTGGATATCAAGAAGTGCATGCTGAAAGGAGCCTGTTATAGCTGTCTCCTGTGAGGCTCTGACAGAGCCTGACATATGCAGAGGTGGATGCTCACAGCCAACCATTGGACTGAGCATGGGGTCCTCAATGTAGGAGTTAGAGAAAGGACTTAAGGAGCTGAAGGGATTTGCAACCCATAGGAAGAACAACAATACCAACCAACCCAACCCCACCCCCACCCCCAGAGCTCCCAGAGACTAAACTACCAAACAAAGAGTACACATGGAGGGAGCCATGGCTCCAGCCACATATGTAGCAGAGGATGGCTTTGTCTGGCATCAATAGGAAGAGAAGCCCTTGGTCCTATGAAGGCTTAATTTCCCAGTGTAGGGGAATGCAAGGGCAGTGAAGTGGAAGTGGGTGGGTGGGAGTAGGAACATCTTCATAGAAGCAGGAGAAGGAGGAATGGGAGAGGAGGGTTCTGTATTGGAAACCTGGAAAGGGGATAACATCTGAAATGTAAATAGAGAATATATCTAACAAAAAACAAAGGAAAAGAATTAAGATGAGGACTCTCGGGCTTTCCCCTGTCCATCTTAAGATGTCTGTTGCTGCTGTTCTTCTTCAGCTAATGTTTAGGCAGTAATATTAGTGAGACTTTTTGGGTGTAACTTCTGACATTCTTAGGAGAGACAGTCTCCAGGAAAACTCCCTGTTCCCCTGGCTCTTACAATATTTCCATATCCTCTTCTGCAATGAGCCATGAGCCTTAGGTCGAGGAGTTGTTTCATAGATGAATAAGTTGGGATTGATCTATGTTTTGATTGATTGTGATGCATGCAACTAAGGAATGCTGAGAAAAGAAATAGTCTTTCCCGGGAAAAAGCCTGCCAATTGACTATCTAATAGCAAAATGATAGCCCTGAAAGTATACATACAAGTAACAGCATGTAACAGTATACAGGCTAAGAAGGTCATACTTATGTACTTAGGAATATACATATACATACATACATACATACATATGTATATACATACATATATATATATGTGTGTGTGTGTGTGTGTGTATACATAACAACAATGAGTGGAGGAAAGGACTGGAGAAGCCAAAGGGGGATCAAGGATAACACAGAAACCCAGCACTCAGAACCAGGAGTGATGGATGCTCACAGAGATCAGGGACTCTGTAGGGGTCTGACCTAGGTCTCTTTTATAAATGTTATGGCTGAGTAGCTTTGTATTCTTGTGGGAATCCTAACAGTGGGGCTGAAGGTTATCCCTGACTCTTTTGCCTAACTGTAGGACCCTTCCCTTCCAGCCTTGATATGATGTGATGGTTTGTCCCTGGTCTTATTGTAGCTTGTTATGTTGTGTTTGGTTGATGTTCCTGAGAAACCTACTCTTTTCTGAGGAGAGAAAGTTGTATTTAGGGGAGAGGAGAGGTGTAGGGAAGAAAAAGGAGGGAGGGGAAGGAGGTGAAACTGCAGTTGGGACATAATATGTGAGAGAAGAATAAATAATAATAACAATGGTGATAATGGTAATAATACAAATTTAAAACTGTTTCTCATATCAGAGAGAGAAAGAGACAGATGAATGCTGGTACAAGAATTGGTTTTCAGCCTCTCCAAGGTTGTTAACCCTATTTCCTCCCATCCTGGGCCCATTATTTGGGTTCTTTTTCCTTATTTCTGCTGGTCCCTGGGCCTCAAATAGGTGGACTAACTCTGTGATACAACAGATAAATAATTTGGTAGCAAAACCTATTCAGATACATTATCATAAGTTAGCTATGGAGGCCCACGAGACTCATGATGAGGTTGCTACTTTATACAGGGTGTTTCCAAAACCCATCTCTACCCAACCTAAAAGGGGGGACTTCTGCTCTTAGACCAAGCAGAGAGGGGCCACCCAGAACACCCTCTGACAGGCGATCTGAATTCTTGCTTAGGCTGCGAGGCTAAGCATTGCAAGGGAATATAAATAAAAGATAAAAATATCTCTCTGGGTTCCCTGAGGGACAAGCCTGACTGCATAGGGGTTGATGTCAAAAGTATCCCCTCTCCAGGAAAAAGACATTGGGATGGGTATGGCCCTCATGCCTCACTGGACAACGACAGGGGCACCAGAGCCATTACAAGGTCCCCTTCAAGTACTGGAGGTCAGGCCTCTATCCCCGCCTTCGCAAGATTAGATTTGCCACAGCCCCTCTATACTTAGAGAAGGAGGAGATGTCAGGGGCAGCCCTGCTTACACACTGAAGGCCTAAAATCAGCCATAGGCCTAAAATCAGCAATAGGCCTGTCATACATGTATACTAACACCAAGTCTTGGGTCTCTGTGGAAAAACGTTGAAACAGATGGCTATAAGCTAATGTAAACAGGCAGCTTTTGTGGAAATTTACAAGCCTGAGTAGTCATAGACCTTGTAAATAGGTAGCCTTGGCAGACAATACCAACTTAGATAAGGACAAGCGAGTCATAGGCAGAGTCATAGTGACTTGTCCCCTGAACCTTCACCCAGCCGATACCCGGTTCTGAAAGATATCTGTATTCCTCCTGAATACCCACACTCCAGTGTCATTCCCTTCCCCACATCCTGCCTCTCTGTGTTTATAACCTCCATGTGAATGAATTACAATTTGAGAAAAAATAAATTATTAAAAAAAACCCAAAAAACTGTTTCTCTTGGTCCTATGTCATGGTGACTAGAATGAAACACATCCACTAAGAAAGTGGCATGCCTGAGTTCCCATATAATGCTTCTCTAAATCCCCCTGGAATGAATATGGTTATGCACTGTTTGGCTTCACAGATGGACTCTATCACCCTGTAATTTTCATTCTAAACTGAGAATATTACTCTCCTATTTGGCTTCCAGTGTCAATTTAACACAACCTAGAGTATCAGTTAAGGGGTTGCCTCAGTCAGACTACCCTTTGGCATTTCTGTGGGACATTTCCTTGATTGCAGTTCGATATAGAAGGTCTCAGCACACTGTGGTCCAGTACCATCCCTAGTCTGGGAATCCTGGCTGTATAAGAAAGCTAAGCAGAAGCTAAAGAGCAAGCCAGTAAGCAGTATTCCTCTACGGTCTGCTTCAGTTCCAGGGATCTTATCTTGAGCTTGTACTTCAATTTCCCTCAGTGACTGCTGTTACCTAGAAATGTAAGCTGAAATGAACCCTTTCTGCCTCAAATTGTTTTTAGTATTGGTGTTTATCATAGCAACAGAAAGTAGACTAGTACTATCACGGAAGTCTCATAAAGAGATTAGAACCTATCTCAAAAAGACAGGGCACAGTGAACAACATTAGGAAATATACTGCATTCCATGTCTTTGTTGAACAGATATCTGCTCAGTACCTACCAGATGTCAAGCATGGTCATAGACACTGGAATAAGTTGTTTCATTAAAGAGACAAAAAGCCCTGCCTGTGTGAATATTATTTGACTGAACAAAGAACACCTGGGACTTCCCATCTTGAATGCAAGGAATGCAATAAATACAGAAATACATACAGAAATTTATCTTTGGGGCTAACTAGCTCTAATGTGTAAGTGATTCCATATTTGTCAGGAAGAGTTACAAGCAGCCAGATGAAACTGGACATTTAATGAGGGTGAATGAGAGAATTGTGGAATAACAGAAACAAGACTGCTGTGTGACTTTTTCCCAGTTACAAGAGGCTCTCTCCGTAGCACTGTCTCAGAGTCCTCCCGGTAACTTTGAGAGACATGTAATACAGGTCTTCAGTACTTGTGGAAGGCATTTAGAAGCATGGCAAGTTTCTGAGCTTTGCCTATGGCTTTCAAAGTTAAAATAACATAAGGGTTTTGGCTTTCAAATAAGGTATGATTTTAATGGACCTCCATTGGTAATGTCATTTCTCCAAAGCATTCTTAAAGATGCCATTTCTATTTCTATTAGAAAAAAAAGAAACAAAGATTCTACATTTAGGAAGTAGAAAAGAGAAATTCTATATACCTGCCAATGAAGGTGGAAAAGAAAAAGACTATAGATATAAGTTTTGGGAGTCTACCATTTGCCGTACTTTTGCTAAACGTTTCTTTAAATGAATGAAATAAGCACATCTATTTAAATAAATGAAAATAACATTATGTTTATTTTTAGATATAAACTGAGCAATGGTTAAGTGAACAGTTGGAGGAGAATATGAGAAATACAGTTGCATTCTTCGTTGTATGTTTTAGATCCCTGAGGACTCAACCTAGTTCACAAGGAGCTCCCGTAAGGCCTCAGTGTTATCAGTCTTGGTACTGTCCCCAAGATTCATCCTATAGGCTTCATGTGGTTCTGAGAGTTGGGTCTCTGTGGCCCACTGCTACTTTCTTCAGTGGACATGACTGCTGGACTGTGGTAATATGTCTACTTATAACTCAGCCAGTCCTCCCAGGCAGCTCACCATTAGGGGCCTGGGCTGCTCTTTACAAGCAAGAACATTCATGTGGTTTTTTTTTTCTGACCTGCCTTTTTCCACTTGGACTAGACTTCAAACCTCTGCAATCTATCTCTGTGGGTTCTTATTTATTTATAAGACTAAGTTTGACTTTTTACCCAAATTAGGATTCCTGCTGTTTTGCTATGACCTATCCTTGATGTTTAAGCAATTTCTTTTGATTAAAAATTAAAACTTACTATTTTCTTTTCTTTTTCATCCCTTCTTCCTCTTTCTCTTCCGTTTCCTTTTCCCCTTCTTTAAGTTTATTCTGGTTATTTGTTTTTATGATCCTGGACATTTTCACTTCTGACCATACTTCTAGCAATAAGAATTTAAGTAGTGTATGTCTTAATAGTCCATTGCTATACTTCAGAGATTGTTGTGTATCTATTAAGACTATTTTCTGATTTTAGTAGTTTAGAGGAGATCACCAATCTAGACCATACATTAGAATAGCTTGAGAGTATTTATTTGTTTGTTTGTTTGCTTTTGTAACACTAGAAGTTAAAACCAGGGTCATACGCATTTTAGGCAAGCATTGTACTACTAAGATAGGTGGTCGGGGTCGAGGGGCAGGGTCACACTGAACTTCCAAGACTGGTTTTAAATGTACTACGTAGCCCATGTAGGCCTTGAACTTGTAATCTTCCTGCCTCACCACTTAACTACTAATGTGGCTTTTTGAGACCCTACTCCAGTTTTGTCTGTACACATAGTCAGAGAGGCTCTCACGACAATCTGTTCCATTTTTCCCCTTTGCCTTGAGAATCTTTTATACTGAAGCTTTGAAGAATCGCACTATCTATAAATATTCCTTAGAGTTCTAGCTATCTATAAAATCTGCTGTTATTAAAAAGACTCGGCTTATTTTTATAAGAAAAGGTATGTTTAATAAATCTAAAGTGTAAATTGAAATCTTAAAGTAAGCATGAAGTTCATAAAAAAACATACAATGTAAATAAAGCCAAAATAAAATCAAAGCCCTTCATTATTTCAGATATTATCTTTAAAAGTCCTGGCTTTTCTACTTGTCAGATCCACAATTGTGGGTAAGCCTTTAGCCCTTTCCCTCCTGATAGTCCCTACTAGGTGGCATTAAAGTGAAAATACTGCAGGCTTTCTGTTTTGTTACAGAAAGAAAATATAATAGTATCTGTGAGTATTCCTCATAAATTTACTGCTTGATTGGTGGTACGGAGTTGGGGAGATGTGGGTAAAAGATCCTGAGTTTCAGTTAGACAGGAAGAATAAGCTCGAGAAACCTGTTTTTATTACATTAACTATAGCTAATAACAACATATTGCAGGTTTAACAGTTTAATTTGGTTTTTTTTGTTTTGTTTATTTTAAGTCTTTGAGTCAAGGCATTGAAATTATTATGTATTCCATAATGGCCTGTGATTTATGATTCTCTGGCTTCAGCTTTCAGAATGATAGAACTTTAATCATTTAATGCTACATCGAGGTTATGGTTTCTTTTTTAAAATGCCAAAGTAGTAGATTTCTCAAAGTGTTCTTACCACAAAAACACAAGATAAGTATGTCAGGTAGCACATACGTTCATTAGACTTATATAGCCATTCTGCAATATAGGCATATTTTAAAATACTTTGTACCTGATAAATAAATATGATTGTATTTGTAAAGTAAAAAATAAATATTAAAGAAAAGAGAAAATTATTTCAACCTCAGAAAGACTCTCACCTCTTTCTTAGTGTAGCTGAGAACTAGGCTAGTTTGCTACTAACATTAGCAAAGGGTTTTCACTGCTGCTGTTTTCAACACTATTACATATTTCTTTTTCCCCAAATAATTAGTAAATAGAATCAGCCTTGCCTATAATACATAATAAAAGAAAAATCACATTAATCATGTGACCTCATCAGTAATCTTCTGGCTTACAAGAATGATTGCTGACTTGTGAACAATACAGAAATTCTATCAAGAGAACTGTTGACTAGCCACAAAAATACATTATCCTTCCTGTGCTGATCTGGCTATGGCTAAAATTAGATTTCTTGCAACCTCATATAAGCTTTTATGTCTCTGATCCTGTGAGAACTGATCCTTTACCACTAGGCTATTTGCCGATAAAGTTCTATTATTATCCCTGGTTTTATTCAGAGACAGTGAGCTGTACTTTCAAAGTCATATAGGGTAATCTTTGAACAGTCTTGGGTGTTGGGGTAGGCTTTGAAGTCATGTATCACACACTCAGATGTATTCCTGCTCTTGGAGATGTCATTCCCAGACCATGTCTCTGCCCTAGACATGTGCTGAGTTAGAGTGCATATGCATTTTAGGGACAAGCCAAGTAGGGGTGGGAAGTCAGCTTTGGAGAAGATTCAGGTAAGAGAAGAGCTGATTTAATTAATTTTACCAGCATCTCTCAGAGAGCATGAATACAATACATTGTTGAATACAAAATCATCTATTCCCAACAGGATCCAGCTTTGTACCTTCCTGTTTAAATTAAGGATCACCTTTACTTATGACTTAATAAGACAGACACTAAGAGACATTTCACCATATTGAACATATTACTTTTAACATGACATGTTTGTTTAAATCAATGTTGTCAGGAAGGATTTATATACTTAAATATTACTGAAGTCTCAAATAAGATTTTACATGGATTCTATCAATATTGGAAACCATGACAAAATAAAAATTATTTGTATTAATTCACTGAAAACTACATTAAGCTCATATTAGTATGGGTGACATTTTATGTAAAAAATTACTACATTTTCCAGGCACACACACACACACACACACACACACACAAACCCTAAAAAGAGCATGACTATACATGTCAACAATTGAATAGTCAGTCAAAACAAAACTCCGAGCTTCTGGTTCAGTGCAAGACCCTGTCTCTAGACAATAAGGCAGCTAATAGAAAAGACCACCAACATCTTGTTCAGGCATCTGCACATGAGTGTACAAGTACACACACTCACACACACATCAAGTATATGCATACCGTGTACACATACATCTGCTTCTGAAACAAAATCTTCTTAAAATTAGTGAAAGAGAATGGTTTTGCACATCCCATTAATATCTGGCTCCAATTTCTATGACCCTTTTCTGGCTATAGCTGTCAGATAGGAAGCCCTAACTCACACTGATAACCACCCCCACTTGCCAGGGACTCCTGATTCCAATTTGTAGCTGGTGAGCATATGTTTCTTTCTCCACTCACAGTTCAACTCCACTCATCTTGCCAAACCCACTCATCCTAGCTGCACACACTTGGTCCCTTCTCTAGACAATCTACTACTTTTAATTATACTCACACCTTGACCTGAGGAACAATTCTTTCTTGGAAGAGGCACTGGACCCATAACAACAACTCTACCCAACCACTGTGAACTGCTTAAAGGGCATATAACTCCTATCTTCCTCCAATTTCTTTATGAGTTAGGGACGTCCAACTCATGCTACAAACCCCATCCACCTCTGCCATAGTGCCCTTGCTCCCATTCCTGGTCCTAGACCCATGCTGGAAACCCCATCCACCTCTTCAACTTTCCTGGAGACATATGTCCCACATCTGCCTTCTGGCCCTTCCTGCCCCTCCATATTAGGTAGGAAATGCCAGAATCAAATCACCAATCCCATTAAAATCATTTTCTGAGGAAACATCCTGACCTCTTCTTCCAGACTTCTGAAAAGTAACTGTGAGAACCCTCTGAATTTACAGAACCACTGCTCCTGTGCAGTGAAACCCTACTTACCTTGAGTTATCAGGACCTATTCCTGAAACCTGAAATTTGAACATCAACACTGAATTGCCCAAAGACTGAACTATAAAGCCCACAGAGCTGGTCAACTACTCAATAAGTTGAAGTAATAGGAAACAGAGCTTCAAACATTTAACAAGAGGCAAGATTTCTTAACACGAAAGAGTACCAGTGATGTAACTCTACCAAAAATTAATATTCCCATATTAATGTTCCCCCCAAGAAAAATGACTTTGATGAAATATAAGAATGATTTCAAATAGCAATAATTAACATGATTAAAGAACTCAAAGAGGATATAGATAAATGCTAGGAATAAGACTGAAAAAATGCAAATAGATGAATATATACTGAAAACCATTTAAAATATGAAAACAGAATTTAATGAAGAGATAAAGTTCCCCAAAAGACAAAGTGAAATAATAACTCAAAAATTCATAAGAACATCTTGCCAATAGACTGGAGGAATTGGATGAGAGAATATCAGAAGTTAGAGGGATTGGATCACTCAATCAAAGAAAATGTCAAATCCCAAAAATAAAAAGCAAGAATGGAACATGCAGGAACTCTGAACACTCTAAAAAAGACCAAAATAATGAATAGTAGGTATAGGGAGAGGAGAAGGTAACTGAGGCAGAGGCATAGAAAACATTTTTTTGAAAAGTCACAGGAGAATATAATTGGTGTTCTCACTTAGCCTGAGTTGAGTCGGACCTACTCCTGAAACCCCGTTTGAACATCAACACTGAATCACCCAAAGACTGAGCTAGATATCCAAAGGTGGGACCTCACTAATAGACAGATCATCCTTGGCAAAAACTAAATAGAGAAACTCAGTAATTAAATGGCACTGCAGTGTTTTGGATGAGAATGGCCCCTAAAGACTTTCATATTTGAATGCTTGGTCTATAGTTGGTAGAACTGTTCTGATTAGAATTAGGAGAAATGGCCTTGTTGATGGAAGCATGTGGGGTGGGCTTTGAGGTTTCAAAATCCCACACCAGGCTTAGTCTCTCTCTGTCCTGGTTGTAGATCAGACTACTACAACCACTACTACTATCATCTACTACTTCTGTGCTATGCTTTGCTCCATGATGGTCATGGACTCACTCTCTGAAACTATAAGCAAATCCCCAATTAAATGCTTTCTTTCATAAGTTGCCTCTCTCATGATATCTCGACACAGCAATAGAAAAGTAACAAAGACAGAATTTGGTGCTATAGAGTGGCCTGCTGTGGCAGGGCTGACCATGGTATTTTTTGGAGAAAGATGGAAGTTGGGAGTTTGTACTAAAAAGGCAGTTTAATGCTATGAGCAAGTCTTCATGGCTACAGTAGGAGCATGGAAGACTAGTTCTAAGAGAAGTGTGGACTATCGAGGACAGCTCAAGAAGTTTCAGAGGGGAACTATATCAGCAACTTGTCTACAGACTGTTCTTGTAACATTTTGGCAAAGAATGTGGCTGATTTTTGTGTTTGTTCTAAGAATCTGCCTGAGACCAAATTGAAGAGCTTTCAAGTAATCTCTTTGGCAGAGAAAATTTCAAGGCAACTTAATATTTACTGTGTCACCAGGTTATTGATGATCACTCTTATGCAGATCTACCTATAGTAAAAAAAGGCAAGCAGGGCAAAAAGAAATACACAACACTCAAGTTTGAAGAGAAAAGGATCACTAGGAAATGTAAAGTTAGCTTTAAATCTTGTGCTCAAAAAGATGAGAAGTGTGAAGACAGACCTGATGTGAAATAGGATAAAGGCAGTGGTGCTTTCAGGTAAAACCTGACCCAGCTAATCCTGTCACTTGTGAAAACAAAATATTTAGGAAATCTTCTGCTCTCAAAGCACGAGAAGCGTATTTAACAAAGGAAATGACCAATAAATCAAAGCTTCTGCAAATATAATTCAAAAGCAGGCCAGATTTCCTTCCAAACAGGCATCAGTACTGGGCAGCATCTGGATTTAGGCTCATGAAGGATATAGAAGGGATTGTGGATTCTTCCTCCCCATTTAAAGAAGACTACCAAGGGCAATTGTATGGCAGAATAGTTCCAGGCCCAGAGAAGCCATCATATGAAGCTGTAAAGGAGAAACCTGAATTGTTTTGAAAACCCCAATATGAAGGAGACGTCAGAGCTGTGAGAGCTCTGCTAATCAGAGCTGCATGTAGGAAGTTGAACCAGCCTATGAGAGAGAAGTGTGCTGCAGCTAGCCAAGCTGGAATGACAGGGAGATTCAGAGAGCCATGCAAGTCCTTTGACATCAGACACGGAGTTAGAGAATTCAGAGTTTTTCCTGCTGGGTTTTGGTCATGCTTTGGTCTAGCATTTCCTCACTCTGCCTACATTCCTCCCTCTTGGAATGGTAATGCATATTCTGTGCCATTGTATGTTGGAATTATGTGATTTGCTATTAAGTTTTATGGGGGTTTACAATTAGGAGATTACCTTGAGTTTGAGAACTGACTCTGAACTTGCCAACAGGGTTAAGACCATAAAAGACTATGGAGACTTTTGAAGTTGGATTAAATGCATTTTGTTTTATGATATAGCTACAAGCCTCTGGGGGCAAGGGAGTGCAATGTGGCAGTTTGAATGAAAATTGCCCCCAAAGGCTCATGTATTTAAAAGCTTGGTCCCTAGCAGGTAGAACTGTGTTGGGTAGTATTACCTTCTTAATAAAGAAGGTGAATCAATCAGGCTGGGCTTCGAGGTTTTAAAGGTCCACACCAGGCCCAGTCTCTTTCTACATCTTGCTTGTGGATCTGATGTGAGCTCTCAGCTAGTGCTTCAGCACCATGGCTGGAAGCCATGCTCCCTGCTATGATGGTCATGGATGGGCTCACCCTCCAAAACTGTAAGCAAGCTCCCAATTAAATGCTTTCTTTTATAGTTTGGCTTGCTCATAGTGTCTCTTCACAGCAATTAAAAAAAAAAGTAACTAATACAAGTATCATAAGTCAAACAGATTTGTAGGATGTAAAACCAGGCCAGGAAGTCTGGTAAGGTAGAACAGTTCGAGACTCAGAGACTTGATGGGCACAGACTCCTGACTTGGAACATGTGCCATGCTTCTCACATAAAAGAGATGTGACTACAGTCATGCAGGCCCATAACAGAGTTCTCCAGGCTAATGAGAGACCTAGAGGCTCAGAGGGCTTAGCTAATAAGCTTTCCTTCCCAGACATTCCTCTCAGAAAAAGGTATTTAAGCTCAGGCCCTCCCTGAGAAGGGGGCTATATGTTTTTTGCATCCACTTTCTTCCATGACAATAAACTGTTTGGAACCACAGACTGTCTCTTTTCATCAAGATCACTGTGGGGAGCCATGAAGAAGACCTTCACCTACAGAGCCACAGCCTAATCTCCTGTAAATGGCCTCTCTGCACTCCTAGCCAGAACTGCCACCAAGCCTGCTGCAGCCAAGCTAAGAACAATGACCCTCAGTGGGAGGAATGCAATCATAACTGAGCTGCAGTTGTGTGACATTTGCTAACAGTCTTCTATGCCTGCCTTCTCTCTCTCGCCTTTTTGGTCCATCTTCCACTTAAATCCAATTGGATTTGAGTCCACACTCTTATTTCATTTACAAACATAATTTAAAACATATATTCATTTACATATGCAAATCTGAGACTTTCTTTTTTTCTTGTGTATACAGGAAGCATCAGAAATAAGTAGAAAAAATTGTTTTCTGAGATTACAACATATTCTTTAATTAAAGTGCAACATATTTCTGAAGATATGGAGCAAAGGACATGAAGTTTGGTCTATTTTCAATGTATTGTATTTTCCTATATTGTTAAATTATATTTAAAATTATTTCTGGCTGCATGTACGTCAAATAAGGTTGCAATAAAATGTATCATCTCCCTGTTGGAAAAAAAAAAAGAACAATCTCTCTGCTGTGACAAATCAGAGCTTCCCCTACCAGCCACCCCTGCCCCTAGCCTGGATGTCCAAGAGTCTGAGAACCCCACAGTCATGTCCTTGTTGCAGGCCCATGGAACCCATTACCAGGACTGGCTTTTCAACACCTAAGACTGTGCTTTCCCACCCCAGAGTGGTGCCTTGGGGGTTCCCTAAAACTCAGCACCTGCCAGGTAGAGGTGTGGGGTAAGCACAGTCAAACTCTCAGACTTTAGCCTCCCCAGGTGGTTGAGCCTTGTGACAGAGCAGACACAGGCCTACAACCCTAAACAGATCTATAAAATAACTATAGAATATTCTATTCAAACACTAAAGAACACATATTCTCATAGGATTTTTTCTAAATATACAACACATTAGGCTTAGAAGAAGTGGCCTTTCTGGAGGAAGTATGTCACAGGAAGCAGACTCTGAGAGTTCAAAGACTCCTTATATTCTCAGTTTTCTCTACTTCCTGCTTGCAGTTTGAGATGTGAGATCTTGACTGGGTCCAGTAGCTATGCCTGCCACCTACTGCCACCCTGTCCTGGCCATTATGGACAATACTCCTCTGGAACTCTAGGCCATGAGTAAGTTGCTCTGTCAATAAGCTGCTTTGGCCATGGTGTTGTATCACAACCATAAAAAAGGAATACGTCCGAGAAACAGGAAAATCCAAAAGAAATGGATGAATTTTTAAATATGTATGAGCTATAAAAATAAAACCAAAATGAAGCTGATAATTAAATAAACTCACAACAACTAATGAGATAAAGCAATAATTAAAAAATCTCCCAACTAGAAGTATACCAGAACGAGGTAGACACAGCAGAGAACTCTACCAAACTTTCAAAGAAGACCTAAGACTAGTATTCCTCAAATTATTTTATACCATAGAAAAGGAAGGACCACTCCCAAAAATTATGTTTATAAAGTCAGTATTACCCTAATACCAAAACCAGACAAAGATCCAACAAAAAGGATAATTATTGGCCAATCTCTTTGATGTATGTAGATGCCAATGATCCCAATAAAATGCTTGCAAATCTAATTTACGAAAATATCAGAAAGATTATCCTTCAGGACCAAGTCAGATTCAGCCCAGAAATTGCAGAGATGGCTCAATATATATAAATCAATAAATATTATATATAATATAAGTAGAAAATATGACAGAAAACACATGATATCTCATTGGATTCAGGAAAGATCTTTGCCAAATTCAACATCTATTTATGATAAAAGTCCCAAAGAGAATAGTAATACAGATAATACATATCATAATAATAAAGGCAGTATGCAACAATAGCCATATTCACTCTAAATAGAGAAAACCTCAAACTATTTCCATTAAAATAAAGAACAAGACAAAGGTGTCTACTCTCTGAACTGCTGTCCAACACAGAACTTGAACTCTTTGCTAGAGCAATAGTACAAATGAAGGAGATATATAAATAGGAAAGAAAGAAGTCACTGTATGTTTATTTGCAGATGATAAAATAAATTATATGCAAATAAGTTCAGCACTCAAAGAGATCCTTAAAAGAAACCAGGTCACATTTGTTTTTTCTCCTTTTTCTCTAAGTGACTTGACCTTAGAACATTAAACATTCTAATACCTCAACTTGGAATACTAACACGTACACTTATTTTGTATGAACGTCTATACTACCTTTTCAGAGAGGGATGCCATAGTCCCTCATACACAGAGTAGTTAAGCCTCTAAAATAAGTGGGTGTTGGAAAAGATGATAGAATCCTCAGCAATGATTATTATAATGGTTAGTGATTCTGAAAGGGAGAGAGCACAGGTATTCCTCTTATTTCTTTATTTTTCTTTCAATTTTTAATCACTGAAATTAAGCATTTTTACTTGACATAAATAGAGACAAATAATGATTTCAACATATCAACTGTCTAGAAGGACTTGGAGAAGGGAGGGAAAATAGCAGCTAAGACAGGACAAAAACATTTTTTTAAAAAAATTTTAGGCAATATTATCTTTAGTGTAGTAAATTTTAATTATCACTCTCCTGGTATACTCTAGGCTAATGTATGACTTAGTAGTTATTCTAGTATTTCACCATACTACCCACCAGGGGAAATTACTAGGAGTTCATTTTCATCAGTATATATTTATATAGCTCAAACGAGATTCTTTTCATACTGATTTCATACCGTTCAGGAAGACCTCATGTTCTACAGTGTTTTATGACTAGCATACTAACTATTTTATATAGTTTGACAAAGAAAATAGCAATATTTATCCATTTCTATAAAGACATTAAAAATATTTAGAAGGAATGACTCAGGATCTAGAGTGTGGTACAACTCAAACAGCATTTAACCGATAGATCTCAAAGATGAGAATCAATGAGCCAAAAAATAGCTATTCATAGGACCTAATGCACACAGTAGTAAGGCGGATATTGCAAAGATTCAAAAGATATTTTTAGAGATGACAAACATTAGTTTGTTTTATTATTCATATCTCTTTATATTAAATATTTAAGAGCAATTTGGAAGTATCACTTTTCCAATAAGGAAAATGAACCCTCTCTTCTACTTGACTGGCTACAAGCTACATTTCAGTGCCCTAAAAACAAATCATCTGTCAAACTTCCTGAACTCCATTTCAGATAAACACAGCCCTCCCAGCATGTGCTCATAGCGAAGAGCTCCTGTTAAAACTATAATGGTTATAACTTAAGCCAGTTCCCTCTTTTGTTAGGGGGCAGAAACACTGGGGCTGAAATCGCTCATCACTTCATCTCATGTGCTCATGGTATTGTCTAGACCAGACAGGCTATCCATCCAATCAACATCTGTGAATAAGCAACATATGACAAATGATAGGTATTTGTTAAAAACAATCTCCTATTATATAATGATGGGTAAAGTTATCAAATAAAGTAATGCAATGATGGTTCTTGACCTCCAATTGCTTTATTTCAAAATATTTTGCATACAACCAAGGTTTCAAACACAGATCAAGATACACAGACAGATTCATTGGATTGCAGTCAGCATATGCACTGAGTGTTTAGATACTCACATTCCTAAATAATTTAGGAGTCTGATTTATTTTTAGTGTTAGTTTATTTGATGACTAGATTGTTATGATTCATTTTTAAAACTCAGAATAGTACAATTTTATACTTGAATAGAGTAATGAAATAGCAAGAATTGAGGAATGAGTGTTTAGAGAGGATAGTGTGTGTAGTCTGGTGAGAAAAGACAGATTAATGCTTTATCAACAATATAAAACAGAATAGGGAGGAACCACCAAGATGGTAAGTGCTGCAGAAAGTTAATTAAGCATGCTTTCTTTTAGATACCCAACGGTTTAGGAATGTAAGTGACCTCAGTGGCAACACGATTACACAACACAATTGGATCAGTGTTTTTCTAAGAAAAGAAAAAAGCAGAATAAGGTTATGGTTCTGGGAAGGACCATTGCAGAAGTGGTGCAGGAAAAATTGCTACTCCATAATAGAGTTGCAAAGGAATTCCTGGCTCCACACACTTTCACATACCGTGCTACAGTGGAAATGCAGTCCCATCCCTCTTTCTGAATAAAAGGAATAGTGAGGAGGAAAACTTGTTGAGTTGCTTGTGAATATGATTCTTGAAGACTCATGTTTCACATGAGTGGCTTCTGGCAATTTTGGTTAAACTCTTTGCCACAACTTACTAATGAGAATGTTCCCATACACTTCAAGTATTTTTAAAAGAAGGGCCACAAAAACAGAATCACGCCATCAGGGAGTAATCCCGTGAAAAAGCACTTTTCTTAGTTAGGGTCTGTATACCTGCACAAACATGACCAAGAAGCAAGTTGGGGAGGAAAGGGTTTATTCAGCTTACACTTCCGCATTGCTGTTCATCACCAAAGGAAGTCAGGACTGGCACTCAAGCAGGTCAGGAAGCAGGAGCTGATGCAGAGGCCATGAAGGGATGTTACTTACTGGTTTGCTTCCCCTGGCTTGCTCAGCTTGCTTTCTTATAGAACCCAAGACTGTCAGCCCAGGGTAGCACCACCCACAAAGCCCCCCACCTCCTTGATCACTAACTGAGAAAATACCTTACAGCTGGATTTCATGGAGGCATTTTCTCAACTGAAGCTCCTTTCTCTGTGATAACTCCAGCTTGTATCAAATTGACACACAAAACCAGCCAGTACAGCACTGAATGACTTTAGGCAAAATTATAGAAGAAATAGAACTATACCTATTTTAGTGCTACTGTTAGTCACAATAAAAAAAAATTGCTCTATTGACAATTTATGTGCATGGGCTTCTAAACAGATTCATATACAATTTAAACCCCACAATTTAAAACAGAGGTTATTGTGAAGAGAGAAGAAAACAGGATTGAGAGAGTGTGCTTGTGGTAGGATGAAGTGTCCTTTGGGTAGATGCCTAAGAGGGCTATACCTGCATCTTGAGGTAGATTGAGTCCCATCTTCTTGAGAAGCTACCATACTGATTTCCACAGTGGCTGTACAAGTGTGTACTCCCATCACAAATGAAGAAGTATTCTTGCTCCATATCCTTCCCAGAATAAACTATATTATTGATCTTAGCCAGTTGTAAGATGAAATCTCAAAGTAGTTTTGATTAGCATTTTTCTGATGGCGAAGGATGTTGAATATTTCTTTAAGTGTTTCTCAGCCATTTGAGTTTCCTCTATTGAGAATGCTGTTTAGATCTGTACCCCACTTTTAAATTGGATTATTTGTTTACTTGATATCTAGTTTTTAAATTTCTTTATATATTTTGGATAATAGCCCTCTAATGGATATATAGTTGATGAAAATCTTTTCCCATTCTGTTGGCTGCCACTTTGTCTGAATGACACTGTCCTTTGCCTTACAGAAGGCTCTCAGTTTAATGAGGTCCCATTCATTAATTTTTGATCTTAGTGCCTATGTTAATGGTATTCTGTGCAGAAAGTCATCTCTTGCACCAATGAATTCAAGTCTAATCCCCCCCAGTTGCCATTCTATTAAATTTAATGCATCTGGTTTTATGCTAATGTCTTAGATGCATTTGGAGTTCAGTTTTGTGCAAGGTGATAAGTATGAATCTATTTCCATTCTTCTATTTGCAGCCATTCAGCTTGACCAGCATTATTTGTTGAAGACAATGTCTTTTTCCTGGTATGTTTTTCTGGCCTCTATATCAAAAAAAAATCAAGTGTCCATAGGTATCAAGACTTATGTCTGATTCTTCAATTCCGTCGACCAATGTGTCTGTTTTTATGCCAATATCATGTTGTTTTTATTACTATGGTTTTGTAGTACAACTTGAAATAAGGATGGTGAGGCTTCCAACAGTTCTTTTATTATTCCAATTTGTTTGTGCTATCATGGATATTTTGTATTTCTACATGAAGCTGGGAATTGTCCTTTATATAAAGATCTGTGTAGAATTCTGTTGGGATTTTGATGGTGATTTAACTGAACCTGTAAATTGCTTTTGGTAGGACTGTCATTTTTACTAGGTTAATCCTACTAATCCATGAACACGGGAGATCTTTCCATCTTCTGATAGTTTCAATTTCTTTCTTCAATGACTTGAAGTTTTGGTCATACAAATTTTTCACTTGCTTGGTTAGAGTTCTCTAAGATGTTTTAAATTGAGATTATTGTGAAAGGTATAGTTTACTAATTTTGTCTTGGTCCATTTGTCATTTATATATAAAAAGCCTACTGATTCTGTGAGTCAATTTTGAATCTAGCTACTTTGTTGAAAGTGTTTATCAGCTGTAGAACTTCCTAGTGAAAATCTTAAGATCACTTATGTTTAATATCATATCATATGCAAATAAAGATACTTTGACTTCTTCCTTTCTGATTTTTATCCTTTTGATCTCCCTCTGTGCTGTCACCTAAGGCTTTTATTTTAGTCATTCTGATTGCTGTAAGGTGAAATCTCAGGTTTGTTTTAATTTACATTTCTCTGATCACTAAGGACTTTGAATATTTCTTTAGTGTTTCTCTGCCACCCGAGATTCTTCTGTTGTGAATTCTCAGCTTAGTTCTATACTCCATTTTTTGACTGGGTTGTTTGGTTTTTTTGGTGGTTAGTTTCTTGAGTTCTTTGTATATTTTGGATATTAACCCTCTATCAGATGTGGGGTTAGTGAAGATTTTTTCCCAATCTTTAGATTGCTGATTTGTTTTATTGGCTATGTCTTTTGCCTTACAGAAGCTTTCCAGTTTCATGAGGTCCCATTTATCAATTCTTGATCTTAGAGCATGAACCATTGGAGTTCTGTTTAGGAAATTTACCCCTGTGCCAATGAGTTCAAGGCTCTTCACCACTTTCTCTTCTATTAGATTCAGTGTATCAGGATTTATGTTGAGGTCCTTGATCCACTTAGACCTGAGCCTTGTGCACAGTGACAAATATGGATCTATTTTTATTTTTCTACACACAGACAGCCAGTTAGACCAGCACCATTTACTGAAGATGCTTTCTTTCTTCCATTGTGTATGTTTGGCTTCTTTGTCAAAGATGAAGTGCCCGTAAGTGTGTGGTTTTATTTCTGGGTTTTCAATTCTATTCCATTGATCAATGTGTCTGTCTCTGTAACAATAACATGTAGCTTTTATCGTTATTGCTCTGTAGAAAGCTTGAGGTCAGGGATGGTGATTCCCCCAGCCATTCTTTTATTGTTAAGTATTATTTTCACTCTTCTGGGTTTTTTGACTTTCCAGATGAATTTCAGAATTGCTGTTTCCATGTCTTTGAAGAATTGAGTTGGGATTTTGATGGGGATTGCATTGAATCTGTAGACTGCCTTTGGCAGGATGGCCACTTTTACTATATTAATTCTGCCAATCCATGAACATGGGAAATCTCTCCATTTTCTGAGACCTTCTTCAATTTCTTTCTTGAGAGACTTGAAGCTATTGTCATACAGGTCTTTCACTTGTTTATTTAGAGTTACCCCCAAGATACTTTATATTATTTGTGGCTATTGTGAAGGGAGTTGTTTCCCCAATTTTGTTCTCAGCTTTTTTATCATTTGTATAAAGGAAGGCTACTGATTTATTTGAGTTAATTTTATATCTGGCCACCTTGCTGAAATTGTTTATTAGCTGGAAAAGTTCTCTGGTAGAGTTTTTGGGATCACTTATATATTATCATATCATCTGCAAATAGTGATACCTTTATTTCTTCTTTTTAATTTGTATTCCCTTGATCTTTTTTTATTGTCTTACTGCTCTAGCTAGTACTTTGAGTACTATATTGAATAGATATAGGGAGAGTGGGTAGCCTTGTCTTGTCTCCAATTTTAGTGGTATTGCTTCAAGTATCTCTTCATTTAATTTGATATTGGCTGTTGGATGGTGTATATTGCTTTTATTATGTTTAGGTATGGGCCTTAAATTCCTGATCTCTCCAATACTTTTAACATGAAGGGGTGTTGCTGACCCTGTTTGTGACAGCCAGAAGCTGGAAAAAATGAAGATGTCCCACAACAGAAGAATGGATACAGAAAATGTGGTTCATTTACACAATGGAATACTACTCAGCTATTAAGAACGAGGACATCTTGAGTTTTGCAGACAAATGGAAGGAACTAGAAAATATCATCCTGAGCGAGGCAACTTAGACCCAAAAGGACATGCATGGTATGTACTCACTAATAAGTGGACATTAGCCAAAAAAAAAAAAAAAAAAAAGTAAAGAGTACCCAAGGTACAGTCCATAGAATTAAAAAAGATCAACAAGCTGAAGGGCCCAAGTGAGGATGCCTCAGTCCCACTTGGGAGGGAGAAGGAGCCAATCACAAGTGGGAAGGGAAAGAGGGACCTAGGATGGAAAGTGGACAGGGAGGGGAGGAAGAGGAAAACCTGATCTGGTATTGGGTGAGGGAAAAAGGACTGAAGCCCTGAGGGTCAGCTGCATAGGTTAACTCAGCAGTGACCTTCAGTGATGCCCTGACATGTTATAGAGTATCAGTGATGCTCAATTCTCTAAGAATTATACACACTGCATTTGGATACTAGAGGAAAACAAACACACAAACAAAACATACAAGAAAACATTTAGTTCTTGCTGACAAAGGGAAAAAATTGAACTTAAACTCAACAGGGCAGGAAAAAAGCCATCTGCACCATCCTATGGAGATGGAATTCCTTTGCCTGAGCAAGATCATTCACTCTACAGTGCTTACATGAAACAGTTAGATAACACACACACACTTTATGTCGAATGGCTGCCTTGAGAAAATAGTCACGCCATGTGCACAGCCTAGTTAAAAACCAACCATTGAGTTATCCACAGAAGTCTCTTCTTCTGCCTTGCTCTAGTTTTAGACAGAAGTACAATTTACTTTAAGTGAGAAAAGATATGTATAATATATATAGTAAAGTCCAGGCCTTTTGTAAAAGCACTTTGTCCAGAAAGAAAATGATACATTTTTTTATGATACATTTTTGTATGTCAACAAGAACAGCTTCATAGAGAGCAGGGTATGAAACTGTTGAAGGGTTATGGCCTTGATTTTTGCTAGTAGCTCTGGTTCTGGTCCTCTATGTATGCTGCATCAGAATGACACTCTTGAACAGTTACTAGGACAGACTGTAAGCAAGTCAGAAAAAAAAGGTTTGTGCTGAGAATGCTGCTTCCTGTTTGGAAAATACTGGTGACAGAGTTACCTAGCAGTGAGAAAGGAGCCAAGGTTCCCTAGGTAATACAAGGTGTAGAGAAACCGGTAGAGGGTCACACCTATCACCTGTCAGCAAACAGCCCCTAGAGACTTACCTAGGACCATGGTTCCACTTGTGATGTCCTAGCCAGCTAAGGCCATAAGTCATCTGGCTTCCTGATAGGAATGTGGGACAACACTGTTCATTTCCTCTGGTGCAGAAAAGTTGATTTCATGGTGAGATAGAGTGGGGCAGGAAAGGAGATTGATACTCCTTTCAAGAGAGATCCCAAATCAAGTGTAGAGAATTAAGCCTGTAAGCCACTCTAAGAAATAAACATATTCCATGAGTTCTATTCTTTTAGAAATCCCCAGCTAATACAATTATATTTCACATTATGCAGGCTTCACATCAGATGTTTGTAGACACCTTCTCTATTGGGCTGAGAAGGCTCCTAATATGGCATTGACTTTCTAAAAGAAATGAGCCCAAATTTGTTCTCCTTATTAAAACGTGACAATAGGTCATCATTCATATCAGAGGTGACTCTGTAGACATCTAGAGTCCCAGGCTATACTCTGCTTAGATTCTGCAGAGAAAAATCAAAAGAATTGACTGAACTATTAAAAGGATACCAGTAAAACTTAGGCAAAAAAAAAAAAAAACTCAGAAAAATTGGCCAAAGGTGTCATCCACTATAATCAAGAGAATTTGAACCACTCCAAAGTCTAATATGAAGTTTGGCCCTTGTAAATTACTACAAAGTAACTTCCTTCCCCATACCAGATCTGGAATTACACTCTGAGACTAATCAAATGACCTCACTACATAATAAATTAAAACCAATATCAAACAGATCTGAAGGAATATGGAAATCCATTGTACCTATCTAATGCTAGGACCCAAAGATTATAGACTCTCGGTTCTAGTTCCACTTAAAAGAAAAGGAAGAGTAGAGAGATTGAGTCTTCAAAGGTTGCCCTAAGCATCCTCATGTCTTCCACACTGCTGGGAAACCGGAGAACTAAGTTCACAACTTCAAGATAAAACCAGTGACGCCAAATCAAGGGATTCTATTTGGTGACCCAGAGAACACCTATGTCTGTGGGCCGGGGGAGGACCTCAAACTTCTCTTCAAAAAACAAAGTAACATGTTAATGGCTATTGACCTATATATCCTAAAACACCTCCTTGCTATGGCTCTTGCTTTTATTTGTAGAAATAATAATTCTGGACCCATACATTAGAGCCTGTAAGCTCTCAGCAGAATGAGATCATTTTTACCACTGAAATTAAAAACAACTGCTATTATATCTCCCCTCCTTCTTAAGTATTAAGATATCCATGGGTTCTCATTTTAAACCAAGTGTCTGACTTCACCAATTCTTCTAACTGCTGGATTTATATCAAGCTACAATTATATTATTTAGAAGCTTTCTAATAAGTATAGAGAAAACAGCTCACAATATGCTTTTAGATGCAGATTTTAAATATATTCAATATACTGGGATCATTAATGGCCTTATGTTTTAGGAGTTTTTTAAGACTTATTTTATTTTTAATTGTGAGTATACATATGTTTGTGTTTCTACCACATGTCTGTGTGTGCCCATGGAGGACAAAAGAGACTGTCAATCCCATGAAGCTGGATTTAAAAGTGGTTGTGGGCCACATAACTCTTAAACAAACAAACAAACAAACAAACAACACCCCAAGAGATCATAGGCTGTCACACAAGCATGGTTCTTCTGGACCTAGCATGACCATGACTTTCCTGGTTTTCATCCTTTCTGGTGTTACTGATTGAAATTATGATTGTAAAAATATGTGTCCTTGCTTCTGGTTTCCGTCTGTGCCCAGAGCTGATCCTATGTCACAGCGCTCCATACCCAAATCCTGCCTGGAGAGAACTGGTCTCCCAGGAGTAATGACATACCTGTGAGCACAGGTAAGACCACCACTTCTGCCCCGGGGGATCCACCCAGAGACCTCAGGACATAGGAACCAAGGAGCAGCCTGGGACAAGATCCTCCTCGTTTTGGTCTTCACCCTGAGCCACAGATCTCGATATCCAAATATCGACAGAAGAGAGCTGGTCTCCCAGGAGTACTGACACACAGGCTCAGAGGAGAGACAAGCCACAGTCAAAGACAAGACCAGCTAACACCAGAGATATCCAGATGGTGAGAGGCAAGGGCAAGAATATAAGCAACAGAAACCAAGGCTACTTGTCATCAGCAGAACCCAGTTCTCCCACTACAGTGAGCCCTGGATACTCCAACACACCAGAGAAGCAAGATTCAGATTTGAAGTCATATCTCATAATGATGATAGAAGACTTTAAGAAAGACATAAACAACTCCCTTAAAGAAATACAAGCGAACACAGACAAACAGGTAGAAGCACAAAAATCTCTTAAAGAATTTCAGGAAAACACAACCAAACAGGTGAGGGAATTAATCAAAACCATCCAGGATCTAAAAATGGAAATATAATCAATAATGAAATCAAAAAGGGAAACAATCCTGGAGACAGAAAACCTAGGAAAGAGATCAGGAGTCATTAGACACAAGCATCGCCAACAGAATAAAAGAGATAGAAGAGGGAATCTCCAGGTGTAGAAGATACCATAGAAAACATTGACACAACAGTCAAGAAAATGCCAAATGCAAAAAATCTCCTAACCCAAAACATTCAGGAAATTCAGGACACAATGAGAAGACAAATCTAAGAATAATAGGTATAGATAAGAGTGAAGATAACTTAAAGGGCCAGTAAATATCTTCAACAAACTTATAGAAGAAAACTTCCCTAACCTAAAGAATGAGCTGCTCATAAACATACAAGAAGCCTACAGAACTCCAAATAGACTGGACCAACAAAAAATTCCTCCCATCACATAATAATCAAAACACCAAATGCACAAAATGAAGAAAGAATATTAAAAGAAGTAAGGGGAAAAGGTCAAGTTAAATATAAAGGCAGACTTATCAGAATTACACCAGACTTCTCACCAGAGACAATGAAAGCAGGAAGATCCAGGGCAGATGTCATACAGACTCTAAGAGAACACAAATGCCAACCCAGGCTACTATACACAGCAAAACTCTCAATTACTATACATGGAGAAACCAAGATTTTCCATGACAAAAAAATTATACAATATCTTCCCACAAATCCAGCCCTACAAAGGATAATAGATGGAAAACTCCAACACAAGGAGGGAAACTATACCCTAGAAAAAGCAAGAAAGTAATCTTCTTTCAACAAACCTAAAAGAAGATAGCCACACAAAAATAATTCCACCTCTAACAACAAAAATAAAAGGAAGCAACAATCACTGTTCCTTAATATCTGTTAACATCAATGGACTCAATTCCCCAATAAAAAGACAAAAACTAACAGACTGGATATGTAAACTGGACCCAGCATTTTGCTAAATACAGGAAACCCACCTCAGTGTCAAAGAAAGACACTACCTCAGAGTAAAGATCTGGAGAACAATTTTCCAAGCATATGGTCCCAAGAAACAAGCTGTTGTAGCCATTCTAATAGCAAATAAAATTGACTTTCAACCAAAAGTTATCAAAAAGTTAAGGAAGGACACTTCATACTTATCATAGGAAAAAAATCTCCCAAGAAGAATTCTCAAATTTGAACATCTATGCTCCAAATGCAAGGGCACCCACATTCATAAAAGAAATTTTACTAAAGATCAAAACACACACTGTACCTCACACAGTAATAGTGGGAGATTTCAACACTCCACTCTCAGCAATACACAGATCATGGAAACAGAAAGTAAATGGAGAGATATTAAAACTACCATAATTATGAACCAAATGGATTTAACAGATATCTATAGAACATTTCATCCTAAAACAAAAGAATATACCTTCTTCTCAGCACCTCAAGGTACCTTCTCCAAAATTGACCATATAATTGGTCACAAAACAGGCCTCAACTGATACAAGTAGATTGAAACAATCCCATGCATCCTATTAGATCATCATGGACTAAAGCTGGTCTTCAATAACAACAAAAACAACAGAAAGCCCACATATACACGAAAGATGAACAATGCCCTACTCGATGATAACTTAGTCAAGAAAGAAATAAAGAAAGAAATTAAAGACTTTTTAGAATTAATGAAAATAAAGGTACAACATACCCAAACTTATAGGACACAATGAAAGCAGTGCTAAGAGGAAAACTCATACCTTTGAGTGCCTCCAAAAAGAAACTGGAGAGAGCATATACTCTAGCAGCTTGACAGCACATCTGAAAGCTCTAGTACAAAAAGAAGAAAATACACCCAAGAGGAGTAGATGGCAGAAAATAATCAAACTTAGCACTGAAATCAACCAAGTAGAAAAAAAAAAGAACTATACAAAGAATCAACAAAACTAGGAGCTGGTTCTTTGAGGAAACCAACCTTCCTTCCTTCCTTCCTTCCTTCCTTCCTTCCTTCCTTCCTTCCTTTCTTTCTTTCTTTCTTTCTTTCTTTCTTTCTTTCTTTCTTTCTTTCTTTCTTTCTTTCTCCTTTCTTTCTTTGTTATCAAATATAGTCTTAACAGGAGTCAAGAAACTTCATTGAGAGAATGTCTCCATCAGATTGTCTAGCAGGCAAAAGAACAGTGAATATTTTCTTGACTTATCTTGCAAGTACCATCCCTGAACAGCTGGAATAAGAAATCAGTCAGCACATGATAGCAATTCTATTCCTTTATGACCTCTTCTTCAGTGCCTGCTCCAAGTTCATGTTTGATTTCCTGTCCTGACTACCATTCATATGTACTATAAGATATAAGATGAAATAATCACTTTCTTCTCCAAAAAAATGTGTCCTCTAAGATATGTGACAATTTTAAAGTCCTTTCAGGTACATCTTACTACTAATACAAGAACTCTGATGCCTCCTATCTAATTATTAAAGTATGGAGAGTCTTGTTGTACTTCTTAGGCAAAAACCACACTCTTTATCAACTTTAACACAGTTACTGAAGATGGATTGCCCATCACACTTCTCCTCTCCAGAAGGACTTTAGGGTTTACATCTATCAGGGGGCTGTTATGGCAGGAGAAAGGGACTGAATATATCAGTGTCAAGATTGGCATGTGAAATAAGCCAGTAGGCAGGGGAAGACCAGATTCCCTTCCCCACCTGAGCTAAATACAATAGAATATCCCTGAAAACAACAAAAACCAACCAGCCAACAGAAAGAGGGGATATAAAATGTAGGCCACTGGGTGATGTAAATAACCTATATGTATAGGGTAATGAATCTCATGGGCCATTTTTTTCCCTGGTCATTTTCCACTCTCATCCCACAATGTCTTTCTTTTCATAATAATTGTCTCTGTTATTATTTCTAATCGTGTGGCCCTGATCCAACTCTTAGTCTTGAGTCATAAAAGCCTGAAAATTTCATCAGATCTCCTGAGACTCAGGTCTACACCTGTATCAATTCAGTCTTATGATTGTTGTAAAGTGTTATAGTCTGGACTTTAGTTTGCTTCTGGTCTTGATGCCAATTGTAAAGGAAGTATTTTTGACAGGCTTGTCATGCTATGGTTATTTGATAGTGTGACAGTAAATTCTAGACTTTGCATAACAAAGCGCTCACTACCTGCTTTTTTGAAGAGCCTTGTTTGGAATTCATCTTTACATTTTGGGCTGATTTTTCTTTCCACGTTTTAGAAGTGAATATTGGACCACTTTATAGCACCAGTTAATATGAAAATAGTTGTTGGGAGTGATGTTTTTGTGATGTTAATGAAACAAAGATTCAGAAGCTGAGACTTTAGCTCAGTGGTAGAGAACTGACCTAACGTGCAAGGTCTTGGGTTAGATTCCCCAGCACTGAAAAGACAGAGAAATAGACAGAGAGACAGACAGAGAGATGATGGTGGGGTTTGAGAATTCTCAACTGTAATGTCTCAAGGAATGGGAAATATAAGCCTATGCTATCTTACTTGCTTTCTAGGGAGAAATTCTACTAACTAGCCCCTTTAAAGTATTAATTCTGGAAATCAAGGCTGCTGGTTTACAAATGAGATTGCAAGCAAGATTGATTTATTTTTTAATATTTAAAATAAAAGCCTATGATCTTAATTTGTTTTATTGTGTCAGAAATATATAGTTCAGATCTGTTTAAAGGCATGATAAATTGACACTGTCTTATCTTATAAATTTATGTACTTTTAACTTCTTGAAATCTATTAAATTACATATTTGGGTTAGTTAAATATGTCTCATAAAATAGTAAAATATATTAGATGTTATATACCATTAAAAGATACATGATCTTTCAAGCATGCAATTTATAGTGATAGTAAGCATCTAAAAATAGCTTACTAAAGGTACAGTTTGTTTATATTAAACATCATCTGTTGAGTTGTAAGACAAAATATTGTTATATTACCAAATTTTATACAGGTTGTATAGATTTTTATTAAGGGTTTTCTTCTAAAATGGTTTCTAAAAAGAAAATAATTGTAGTCATTTTTTTCCTGAAAAATCATAGGTAATAGAAATAAGAACTTGTAACTCCTAATGGGTATCACTGAACCTCAGCATCCACCAGTATCAGTGAACCCACTGCGGGTAACCTTCCTAATCTCTTAACTGTTCTGCTCATTCCTAACAGGAGCTTATGCACACATTGAGTATTTAAGAGACATTATGGCACCCACTACTTAGAAACTTCCATGATTTAACACATTGAGTATTTAAGAGACATTCTGGCACACACTACTTGAAAACTCCCATGGTGAAATACTCTGGTCATAAGCTTAAGTTAGATACACACACACACACACACACACACACACACACACACACACACACACA
>NW_021604639.1:2780195-2810078 GCF_004785775.1 Grammomys surdaster | reverse complement strand
ACACACACACACACACACACACACACACACACACACACACACACACACACATACTTGAAAACCATGTACCACCCACATTCCATAGCAGCTCCCCTGGAAGGACTAATATTTCAAGTTAGCCTAGAGTGCTTTGCTCTCCCATATTCCTAGGAGATGTACCCTTCTCAGCAGTCACTTTCTTTCTTTGCTTTCTCCTTCCATTTTCCCTGTAAGGACTGTAGACTCAGTTATGGAGAACTGGTATTGGTCCTAGTATTATACATTTTTTTCTCTCCTACTGATGAGGAAAAAACAAAAAAGAAAGTCAAAAGCCTGCTCTAGATATTTTTTCTCCCCAAAACATGAGGAAGAAATAAACAAGAAAACCAAAATCCTGTCCATTTGCACTTTTAATGTGTACAGCAATTAAAAAAAAAAAAGACCAGATGGTTGATGAAGGCAGGCTGCTTCTCTGGGCAAACCTAACTACCCGGGGCCTTTTAAGTGTCTTATAAGAAAGAGACATTGTTCTATCTACCAAGGTCAAATAACTTTGGAAATGCCTATGGTAGGGATTTGTACTCCAGTATTACAGGCTTGGTCTTTGGAGAGACAATGAAAGTGGTCAATTCAAACCCAGGATAAATAAGCCCAGTGGACTGTGGTCTCAAAGCAGTGTTCTATCTCTCTTGTGTACTTACACTCAGTTCAGCAGGGATACCTGAGCATCACAGAATTGGGGATATATAACATCAGGTAGTTTTGAGGACTTTTCACTGACTGAGAGAGATGCTTCCAAAGGCCCCCAGTTTCTTGTCTCTACCACTTGTACTTCATGCTACAGTATAGAATTGGAGTTTTATTCTGAAGGGGGAAAAGGTTAATATTTTATTTTGAAATAATCTGGCCAGTTAATGGGAGATGTGGCCAAATGACTGAAAGACCTATATTTACTCCTACTCTTTGTATACATAAAGAAAGATAGGATCTAAGAGGAAGCTAGGACATGCACAAATGGATTAGTTGGTCAAAATCCCATCAACCACTTGTCAAGTATACTGACTGTCCCACATAAGGAACACATTTCTTGTGATTACAATATCTCAGCAGGGGACTGTAGATGTGAAATAATGGTAGAGAGTCTCTACACATGAATAAAATACTGTATTGTTAGCAATACAATAAGAACAAAGAGGTTACTCAAGGAAAGGAAGAAAATTCTGCCCTATTTCTTAATAGGCTAAGTGCATCCTTTAGAAAGTGGAGGCTATCTCAGGAGGCCACCTTTTACTTTTCATCACTTAAAAGTGGAAAAAAGATGGGGGAAGATCTTACCTTAACAGCTATATAACAAATTTCATATTTCAATGTTTTTGCTTCTAAGTGTCTAATTGAACCTGTCAGTGATTAGTTTAGGCTCTGTGACTTTAGATCAAAGTTTTCTGTTCTGCTTCTAGGAAGTGTTATGTCTTTAAAAGTACAAATTTTGGATTAAGGATTGTTTAATGTTGCAGAAGAAATAATCATATCAAGGGTCTAACTGAAAAAATGAGGCCTCAGGCTTCATCAGGACCAGAATGCACGAGGACAGCAGAGATCACTGGGCCATAAGCCTTCTTAGCTTCTGGGGGACAAAGAGGACACCACATAGCCAGATGGCACCTGCTGTTCTGGACTTTGGCTTTAACAGGACAGTATAAATTAAAACTACAAAAAGCTTTGATTTTCACATCTAATTTTATATATGGCTCTATGTATACATGTATTATTTATGTGGTAATGATTTTCTATTTTTTATATGGTACCAAGTTGTCTTATAAATGAGTGGTCATATAAATTGAAATTATTAAATTAACTCTAGTTCTTTTTAGTTCACAATAGGAATTTTAAAGAAGCCCCCACAGGTTAAGCTTAGCCAAGAATCCTAATCCTGACAGCAGCCTTCTCTATACCACCCCCATATCTACTGATACCAAAACAAGGATGGTGGGAACCAACTTGAATACCCTCTAACATGGTAAACACCTCAAAGATGCTATTTGATGCTTTTAAAGGCTTTTCTTTGTAGCTTTTTTTGCAGGCAAAGAAGTGCATAGCTTAGGGGGAACTAAAAAGATTGGTGTGTTGTGTAATGGGAAAAATACACAAACGTAAATCTCTTTCTAAAGGAGGAAGCCTGGGGGAGGGACGCTGAGTGAAGGAGCAGGGTAAGGCCTCTGGTGATCTCTGATAAAGTAATGTCACTGGGAAGGTAGGATAACGAATATTCTCGATAAGAAAGGGGATGGATACTTAGAGTTACTATGCTAAGCCTGTCCCTGGATATTTAGTAGTACAGAGTTAGATGCAAATTCAGAGCTTTTTAAACCTAACACATAATATGCTCATTCTATAGGTGTGTTAGTCATAACTTTCTAATGAAGAGAGTTGCCCTGTGTATGAGATAACAACCATGCTCTTATGGCAGAAGAAAGCTACCTGTGTGCCTCATATTCCTCTTAACATCACAAACCAACACACACTGAACATCAAGGAGCTTTACTCTTCTTACATGGCTAATTCAAGAACCAGCTAAATATTCAAATGCTGTGCTTAATAAATTCCCACAGCACTGTGCAATGAAGGACTTTATATATTTATAAAATGAAGTTTCACTTACTGCCTGAGTATGGAACTATTCCCAAAACAATCCAAGGACTAAGTAGTTAGGGATTCCTGCTCAAACACATGGACCATACTTGAAGCACTGATTTTCACTCACCAACTTAGACTTTGCAGCATCCATTCCAGCCTGAGAAGGTCAGCTCCTTCTCATATGAAATGGGAACAATCATCTCATCTACCTCTTAGGAAATGACCTCACAGGGAAAACATGCAAATTATGACACATAGTGCCTAGAAAATGTGAGCTGCAGTTGCTGAAAACTAGGGTGAGTACCACAAGTAAATGGCTATCTTGGGTGACAGGCCTCTGAGCCAAGCAACTACTATCTTTGAGAATTCAGCTGTACCTCTCTGCCTTGTAAGAAATCATTGCAGCCATTCTTATTGATGGTTTAAACCTCAACAGAAATGGGCAGAGTGGGCCACAAAAGTCCCACTTGCATATCCAGCTGTTCTTTTACTTGGCAACTCAAGTGACCTAGGAGAAGGGCCATAGTCTATAGAGGCCAGAAAGGCTGGAGGAGTCGGGTTCCATCCAGGTTGATAAGGGGAGGGCCTTATCTGTGCTGTATAAGGCTTTTCAGGTGCATCCTGTTGTGTGTGTGTGTGTGGGGGGTGCCCACACTCCTGTAAATGACCCCTCATCTAGGTTCTGTAAGGAAGCTTTACCAATTCATTGGTTCCCCAGAGTTAAGTTTTTCAAAATCATGCTTGAGTTTGTTATTGGGACCTTAGGAGATGAGACAGACATTGGTTAGTCTCTCTCTGGGAAGGGAGTTTAGTAACAATGACATGAAAAAAGGAGATGGAGAGGATTTGGCAGGAATTCTGAGAGAAGTCGGTTGAAAGCATCTTCCATAAAGACTTAAAAACAAGAGCAAGGGGCCCATTCTATTTGCCCCATATCCTCCTAGGGTCCCTGACTCCGAGTGAAGAAAATGCATTGTTCTTACCCCAAGGCATATAGAAAGTACCCATATTAACTGCTTTGTAATTACCTAAGGCCTAGAGAAGCTCTTGAATATAACTTTTGAAGGAACACCACAGAGCAACTGATTCCACATAAAAATTTACTTGTCACGATGCTACATACACATCACACAAGAAGGACTTCACATGCAAATAACATCATTTCAAAAAGGAGCACAGTGGGATTCTTGGGAGATGCAGGTCATGGCAGGATGGGTGATGGACCTCAAATGTTGAGACCGCACTTGAGGAAATTCTGGGCTGGGCAATGTCAATAGTTCCTTGGGCTCAGGCACATTCCATTATGAGTGGAAGGGATTATAATGGAATGACATGGATGGTTTCTTATAATCAGAAAAGCACACTGACCTTCACACTACACAGGTGCAGCAGCATAATGAACCACCACGTGTATGCGCATCAATTCCTGGGGAAGAGTCCAACGAGGTTAACTCAGCTTGTATCCCAAGCAAAGAAAAACAGTGATATTACCCACACAGAGGAACATGCCCCACTCACTCCCACCAACATCCTTTGGTTAGAAAAGAAAGGAAAAAAGCCACATAGCAATTGTAATTATTTTGACTAATGTAAAATATTAAAAATAATGTTATGCCATAAATAATTTTATTTTTAATTTTAACACTTAACTTTAAGAACTGAAAAATTGTAAGAAATTTTGTTTTCTCTTTCCAATAAACAAAGAGTTGGTCTTGTTGGGGGTCTACAAATGATGGAAAGTTTTTTCTATCTAGTCTTTTAATAAAACTACATAAAAGAATCCTCTGATATGTGCTACTCATAAGTATTCTTTATCAAAAAGGAATTGCATGTATGATTAAACTGCTGAATATATCATCATGGACTTCATCTCAACACCTTTACTCATTAGGCATCTACTCAGATATAAAAGATTGAATAGGAAGCACTGTTTACAGGAAATAAACAGGCATTTTTCCAGTAGAATCCTATTGCTACAAAAGTCTAGTGTCCTAGGAAGTTTTAATTGTTAATTTAACACCTTGAGTAATCTGAGAAGGGATCTTCAATCAAGGAACTGATCAGATTAGACTGAGATACCTGTAGGGCATGTCTGTGGGGGATTGACATGATTGCTCACTTACAAGTAGGATCCAGCTTATCATGGGTGGTACAATTTCCTGGGCATGGATCCTGGACAGTAAAAGGAAGTTAGATATGCAGGAGCCTGTGAGCAAGCCTGCAGGTCCTACTTGAGTTCCTGTCCTGACTTCTTTTAATGATGGACTATGACCTGTAACTGGAGTATTCCTTCCCTAAGTTGCTGTGGGTCGGAGTAGTTTATCAGAGCAACATAAGCAAATTGGAACAACTACTGAGTTATATAGAGGAAGCCAGCCTACTGTGGCCACACCATACCCTAGACAGGTGGTCCTAGGCTATGTAAGAAAGCTAGTTAAACTTGTGCTTATGAATGAAGCAGCAAGGAATATGCTCTACGTTTTTTGCTTCAAGTTCCTGCTTGAGTTCCTGTCATAACTTCCTTAAATGACAGACTGGTTGTTTGAATGAGAATGGCCCCCATAGGCTCTTATAGTTGAATGGTTAGTCATCAGAGAGTGAAGCTGTTTGGGAAGGATTAATAGGTGTGGCAGTGTTAAAGGAGTTGTTCCCCTGGGGAAGATCTTTGAAGTTTTAAAAGTGGATGCCAGTACCAGTATCATTCACTCTCACTGTCTGCTGCCTGTGGATCAGAGTAGAAAGCTCTCAGCTTCTGCTCTAATGCCATGTTTGTCTGCAATGCTTGACCCTCTATTATGATCATAGAATAACCCTTTGTAACTGTAAGCAGGTACGCAATTGAATGCTATCTAAGAGCTGCCTTGGTCATGATTTCTCTTCACAACAATAGAACTTAGTAACTTAGACAGACTATTTATTACCTGTAACGTGAAATAAACCCATTTCCCACCTTAGCTGCTTTTGGTAAGGTTGTTTTATCATAGCAGTAGAAGATAAAATATAACAGAAATTGGTACCAAGAGTGGGGTATTGCTATGATAGATCTGACCATTTAGCGTATTTTGTCAGAATATTGCAGAAATATTTGAAACTTTAATCTGGGAAAGCCATTGAGTACCAGTGGGGGCAGGGAATGGACTGTGGTAGTGGGAGCTTAGACTATAAGAATTCTGAAAGAAAAGAAACCAATGGAGGCCTGGCATGGGAGGTTATAGGGGAAGGTAAAGACCCTTATAACTGGGCCTAGGTCGAGGTTATGTTATATATTGGTGCAGATTCTATCATGAACTGTGACTGAAGAATCAGTTTCAATTAATAAGAGATCAACATCATTGAAGTGAAATCTTCTGTGCTTCATTGGGAAAAAGGAAAATTATTCCTCAGTGTTAGAGCACAGACGTTATGGACTTAGGAGGCCAAGGCTACATTTTGAGCTGGCAGCAGACCTTCGTAAATAGTATGAAAGAATTTCCCAAGTGATACTGATTTTAAAGGTAAGAAGGCAGTCATGGGAATCAGCTGGAGCCTGGCAAGGTGTGGTAAGGTCAACACTTCTGTGGAGAGGAAAGGGATTAGTGAAGAGGCTGCGTTAGTTGTAATGGTAAGCCAAGATATTGGAGATCCATGCTAGTGAGATAGCTGCCAAAGGCAGTTGGAAGGCCTCAAGTAGAGATGGTCTAACCCTATAAGGAGAGCTAGGTGTGCTGTAGATGGCAGAGCTGAAGTGGGGCTGCACAAGCACTTTTGGAGCCAGAAAATTACCTATACAATGAATCCTAGATGTTAGACATTGTACTATAGCATTTACACTGCTGAATTTGGGTTTTGCTTTGATCTGATTGCTTTACTGCACCATTTGGAATAATAAGTATGCAGCTTTTTAAAAATTAATCTGTAAGAATACAGTTAGGAGACTGAATTTTTAAAGAGACCTTGGATTTTTAAAGTGGCAGGGCCTGAATGACTCCTTCCTGAGGACTAGTTTTTAATGGTACCAGAAGGTACCATGGAAGCTTCCAAAGAAAAGAGGCAACTGACAGTCTTACCCAGCTATGATGCTTACGGATTATATCAAGCACTAACATGTCACAATAACCCTGAGAGTTCAGTAGGGGCATGCATATCTTGGTGGTTACCAATAACTTTCTAATTGTAATAAAGATCTACTCAACTAGAGGGAAAAAATGCCTGGTACTGGAAACCTAGCTAGCTACTCAGGGCAAGGAAGTCATGGATATTGGAGCTGAACCTACAACCACGACTTTACCAAATCCACACAATCCCTAGCAACAATCTATCTTTATATCCACAGGTAAATGTAGTCTTTACTGCTCATAAAGGAAAAATCTCTTTGCAAGAGGCAGGGACTACTACAAAAGCCACAAACAATCAAAGTACAGGGATGAGGGTCTCAGTCTTACTGGATCTACACTCTCACACCTCAATCTCAGAGAACATTGTGGAAGAGGGTGCAGAGATACTGTAAACCAGAAGATCAGGGAGTTTGCACTGAGAATTTTGTCTCCTAGTCATGTCAGAAGCTACATGCAAAAAGTCTCTCCAACATGACTGCCCAAATATGAGCTGAGCAAGAATAACACCTACAAGTATACCAAAGTGAGTGGGAGGGGAAGCCTATGAGGCCTCCACCTTACACAAAGAATTATAGGCAACTAAGAAATGCAGAAGATTGGAGAAATAGTCTTCCCTGGGGAAAAACACAGGGATTAATTAGCCAATACCAAATGGTCAGCCCTAGAAACATACATACAAGTAATAGAATACAGACTAGCAGGTTATGTTTAGGAATATATATGTATAATGTATATGCATATATGTATGTAATAACAATTAGTGGAGCCTTCTGATCTCCATCTGAGCCTTGGAACTAAGGCTGTACAACAGCCCTCCACACCCAAATCCTGCCAGGAGAGAGCTAGTCTCCAGGACTGGCCTCACTCCAAAGCCCAGAGGTGAGATCACCACTATCACTCCAATAGCTGTCCAAAATGGGACCTGCCAAGAGCACACAAGGCACAGGAATAGAGGAGCAGCTGGGGAATCTTCCAGTCTCCAACTGCACTCCAGAGGTAAGGCTGTCCCACATCCCTCTGCACCCAAATCCTGCCCAGGGGAGAGCTGGTCTCCCTAGGAGTGCTGATACACCTAACACCATAGGCACATAGGCCCCAAAGAGGGACAGTTTCCAGGAAGAGGCAGCAAAACCAACTAACATGTAAAATGACCAGATGGGGAGAGGCAAGGGTAAGAACATAAGCAACAGAAACCAAGGCTACTTGGCATCAGCAGAACCCAGTTCTACCACAGCAAGCCCTGGATATCCCCAACACACCAGAAAAGCAAGATTCGGATTTAAAATCACATGTCATGATGATGATAGAGGACTATAAGAAGGACATAAATAACTCCCTTATAGAAAGGAAAGAGGACACAGGTTAACAGGTAGAATCCCTTAAAGAGGAAACACAAAATCCCTTAAAGAATTTCAGGAAAACACAACCAAATAGGTGAACGAATTGAGCAAAACTATCCAAGATCTAAAAATGGAAATAAAAACAATAAAGAAATCACAAAGGGAGAAAACCCTGGAGATAGAAAACCTAGGAAAGAGATCAGGAGTTATAGATGAAAGCATCACCAACAGAATACTAGAGATAGAAGAGAGAATCGCAGGTACAGAAGATATCATAGAAAACATTAACACAACAGTCAAAGAAAATGTCAAATGCAAAAAGCTCCTAACCCAAAATATCCAGGAAATCTAGGACACAATGAGAAGACAAAGCCTAGAAGAGAGACAAGATTCCCAACTTAAAGGGACAGGAAATACCTTCAACAAAATTATAGTAGAAAACTTCCCTAACATAAAAAAGAGATGCCCATGAACATACAAGAAGCCCATAGAACTCCAAATAGACTGGTCCAGAAAATAAATTCCTCCAATGACATTATAATAAAAATACCAAATGCACAAAACAAAGAGAGAATATTAAAAGGAGTAAGGGAAAAAGGTCAAGTAACACATAAAGGCAGATCTATCAGAATTATATCAGACTTCTCACTAGAAACTATAAAAGCTAGAAGATCTTGGGCAGATATCATACAGACCCTAAGAGAACACAAATGCCAGCCCAGGTTACTATACTCAGCAAAACTCTCAATTAACATAGATGGAGAAACCAAGATATTCCATGACAAAACCAAATTTGCACAAAATCTTTCTGCAAATCCAACCTTAAGAAGGATAATAGATGGAAAACTCCAACACAAGGAAGGAAACTACACCCTGGAAAAAGCAAGAAAGTAATCTTCTTTCAACAAACCCAAAAGAAGATAGCGACACAAATATAATTCCATTTCTAATAAAAAAAAATAGGAAGTAATAATCACTACTCCTGAATATCTCTTAACATCAATGGATTCAATACCCAGTAAAAAGACATAGATTAACAGAAGGATGCATTAACTGGATCCAGTATTTTGCTGCATACAGGGAACCTATCTCAGTGTTAAAGACAGACACTACCTCAGAGTAAAGGGCTGGAAAACAATTTTCCAAGTAAATGGTTCCAAGAAACAAATGGGAGTAGTCATTCTAATATTGAATAAAATACACTTTTAACCAAAAGTTATCAAAAATGATAAGAAAGGACACTTCATACTTGTCAAAGGAAAAATATACCAAGATGAACTCTAAATTCTGAACATCTATGCTCCAAATGCAAGAGCACCCACTTTTCATATAAAAAAAAACTTACTAAAGCTCAAAGCACACATTGAACCTCAAACAATAATAGTGGGCGACTTTAACACCCCACTCTCAGCAATGGACAGATCATGGAAACAGAAACTAAACAGAGATACGGTGAAACTAACAGACGTTATGAACCAAATGGATTTAACAGATATTTATAGAACATTTCATCCTAAAACAAAAGAATATACATTTTTCTCAGCACCTCATGGTACCTTCTCCAAAATAGACCATACAACTGGTCACAAAACAAGTCTCAACAGATAAAAGAAAACTGAAATAATCCCATGCATCCTATCAGATCATTATGGACTAAGCCTGGTCTTCAATTACAACAAAAACAATGGAAAGCCCACATTCACGTGGAAACTGAACAACACTCTACTCAATGATAATGTGATCAGAGAAGAAATAAAGAAAGAAACTAAAGACTTTTTAGAATTTAATGGAAATGAACACACATCACACCAAAACAATGAAGGTGGTGCTAAGAGGAAAATTCATACCTCTAAGTGCTTACAAAAAGAAACTGGAGAGAGCATACACTAGCATCCTGACAACACACCTGAAAGCTCTAGAACAAAAAGAAGCAAACACACTAAAGAAGAGTAGACAACAGGAAATAATCAAACTCAGGGCTGAAATCAACCAAGTAGAAACAAAAAGAACTATACGCAGAATCAATAAAACCAGGAGCTGGTTCTTTGAGAAAATTAACAAGATAGATAATCTCTTAGCCAGACTAATCAGAGGGCAGAGAGACAGTATCGAAATTAATAAAATCAGAACTGAAAAGGGAGACATAGCAACAGAAACTGAGGAAATTCAAAAAATCATCAGATCCTATTACAAAAGCCTATACTCAACAAAATTGGAAAATCTGGACGAAATGGACAATTTTCTAGACAAATACCAGTTACCAAAGTTAAATCAGCCCCAGATAAACCATCTAAACAGTCCCATAACCCTGAAAGTGATAGAAGCAGTCATTAAAGTCTCCCCACCAAAACCAGTGCAGGACCAGATAATTTTAGTGCAGAGTTCTATAAGACCTTAAAAGAAGACTTAATACCAATTCTCTATAAATTGTTCCACAAAATAGCAACAGAAGGAACACTACCCAATTCATTCTATGAAGCCACAATTACACTCATACATAAACCTCACAAAGACTCAACAAAGAAAGAGAACTTCAGACCAATCTCCCTTATGAATATTGATGCAAAAATACTCAATAAAATTCTCACAAACTGAATCCAAGAACACATCAAAATAATTATCCATCATGATCAAGTAGGCTTTATCCCAGGAATGCAGGGATGGTTCAATATACGGAAATCCATCAATGTAATCCACTATATGAATAAACTCAAAGGAAAAAAAAACCACATGAGCATCTCAATAGATGCCGAGAAAGCATTTGACAAAATTCAACACCACTTCATGATAAAAGTCTTGGAAAGATCAGGAATCCAAGGCCCATACATAAGCATAGTAAAAGCAACATATGGCAAACCAGTAGCTGACATCAAACTAAATGGATAGAAAGTTGAAGCAATCCCACTGAAATCAGGGAATAGACAAGGTTGCCCATTCTCTCCATACCTATTCAATATAGTACTAGAAATGCTACCCAGAGTTATTAGGCAACAAAAGGATGTCAAAGGGATATAAATTGAAAAGGAAGAAGTCAAAATTTCACTATTTGCAGATGATATTGTAGTATACTTCAGTGACCCCAAAAATTTCACCAGAGAATTCCAAAACCTGATAAACAACTTCAGGAAAGTGGCTGGATATAAAATTAACACGAACAAATCACTAGCCTTCCTCTACTCACAATAATATAAAATACCTTGGTGTGAATCTAACCAAAAAAGTAAAAGATCTGTATGACAAGAACTTCAAGTCCCTGAAGAAAGAAAATGAAGAAGATCTCAGATGATGGAAAGATCAACCATGCTCATGGATTGGAAGGATTAATATAGCAAAAATGGCCATCTTGCCAAGAGCAATCTACAGATTCAATGCAATCCCCATTAAAATTCCCACTCAATTCTTCACAGAGATAGAAAGAGCAATTCTCAAATTCATTTGAAATAACAACAACAACAACAACAAAAGAATAGTGAAAACTATTCTCAACAATAAAAGAACTTCTGGGGGAATCACCATTCCTGACTTCAAGCTGTACTACAAAGCAATAGTGATAAAAACTGCATGGTATTGATACAGAGACAGGCAGGAGGATCAATGGAATAGAATAGAAGACCCAGAAATGAACCCCCATACCTATGGTCACTTGATCTTTGACAAAGGGGTTAAAACCATCCAGTGGAAAAATGACAGCATTTTCAACAAATGATGCTGGTTCAACCTGAAGTCACCAAATAGAAGAATGCAAATTGTTCCATACTTATCTCCTTGTACAAAGCTCAAGTACATGTGGATCAAGGACTGCCACATAAAATCAGCTACACTGAAACTAATAGAAGAGAAAATGGGGAAAAGCCTCGAACACTCGGGCACAGGGTAAAAGTTCCTGAACAGAACATCAATGGCTTATGCTCTAATATCAAGAATTGACAAATGGAACCTTATAAAACTGTAAAGCTTCTGTAAAGCAAAGGTCACCATCAATAGGACAAAGCGGCAACCAACAGATTGGGAAAAGATTTTACCAATATTACATCTGATAGATGGCAAATATCCAAGGTATACAAAGAACTGAAGAAATTAGACTGAAGACAATCAAATAACCCTATAAAAAATGAGGTACAGAGCTAAACAAAGAATTCTCAACTGAAGAAATTCGAATGGCCAAGAAGCACCTAAAGAAGTGTTCAACATCCTTAGTCATCAGGGAAATGCAAATCAAAACAAACCTGAGATTCCACCTCACACCAGTCAGAATAGCTAAGATCAAAATCTCAGGTGATAGCAGATGCTGGCGAGGATGTCAAGAAAGAGGAACACTCCTCCATTGTTGGTGGGATTACAAACTGGTACAACCACTATGGAAAGCAGTCTGTTGGTTCCTCAGGAAATTGTACATAGTATTACTTGAGGACCCAGCTATACCACTCCTGGGCATATACCCAAAAGATGTTTCAATATACAACAGGGACACATGCTCCACTATGTTCATAGCAGCCTTATTTATAATAGCTAGAAACTCGAAACAACCCAGATGTCTTTCAACAGAGGAATGGATACAGAAAATGTGGTACATTTACACAATGGAGTACTACTCAGCTATTAAAAATGAGTTAATGAAATTCTTAGGCAAATGGATGGAACGAGAAAACATCATTTTGAGTGAGGTAACCCAATCACAAAAGAATACAGATGGTATGCACTCACTGATAAATGGATATTAATCCAAAACCTCACAATAACTAAGATACAATGAATAGACCACATGAAGCTCAACAAAAAGAAGGAATACCAAAGTGTGCATGCTTTGGTCTTTCTTAGAAGGAGTGTCAAAATACTCAACCAGAGCTCCCAGGGTCTAAATCTCCAACCTGGGAACACAAAGGGAGGGACTCATGGCTCCATCTTTATAGGTAGTTGAGGATGGCCTTGTCAGGCATCAGTGAAGGAGGAAGGCCTTGGTCCCTGAAAGTTTGGATTCCCTAGTGTTGGAAAACTTGAGAGCAGGGAGGCAGGAATGGTGGGGGCATACCCTCATAGAAATAGGAGGAGTCAGGATGGTACAAGGGGTTTTGGGGGAAATGGGAGAGGGGATAACATTGAAAGGTAAATAAATAAAATATCCAATAAAAAAAAGATAATGGGTCTGGCAATTGTAGTCGAGCAGTCGATACATTTTCTTAACAATTTATTGTGGGTATTTCGCATTATCCTTAAGAACAAGATATTGTGGAAGAGGCCCATGGAACTTTAAAAAGATTGGTGAGACATAATGTTGCTGAGACAAAAATAATGCCAACCTGTGAGCTTGCTGAGTGCTCTGGCAATGGTGACTGGGGAGCTGTATTGAACATATGTTCCTAACCCACCTTTGCTTGACTATATCCCAGATGGGACAAGCTGCCTTACTTGAAGTTTTTAGACATTGTGGGATAGAGAATCAAAAAGAGAAATTATAATGTCTCTTGTATTCTTCTTAAAGATGACCAGCTATTAGGACTCAATCATGTACTGGTCTAGAAATCAATCCAATATTGGAAATAACAGTCTGCTTTGGGAAGACTGGATCTGGACATTGTCAGAGACATATTTGGAAGTTAGCTGTAGCTCACTATGATGTTACGATAGCAAGAGATAAAGTTGGGACAGGATCTGGATTTCAAACAGGGATTAGTACATGTTTTAAGGCTCTTTTAATTGTCAAACTAAAATTGGTTTTGTTTCTTCTACAGTATTTATTGTAAGTTGAATTGACTGTATAATTTCCAATTGTGTTAGTGTGTTGAAACCTGACATGTCTGTGATGGGGGTCTATCAACCAGCTTTTGACTTATGCCCTGAGTATTAGAAATCCTTGATTCAATGAAAAAAGCTTGAAAGTGCTGGAAGAAGTGAGTTAGACTTTAAGCAGAAGCAAGAGGGTAGCAGGCTTGATTATTGCTGGTATAACAGCTTTAATTTCATTAACTGCTAGCACCACTGCTTCTGCAATGGCATTGACAGAAGGAGTTAAGACAACTATTTTTGTTGACCATCTAGCAAAAAATGTTACTAATGTATTGAGTATACAAAAGGATCTATATAGGTATATGGAACAATGGATGATGCTCTATAACCCATTCAAAATTATCTGAAGGCGGTTCAGGGTTCAAGAGTTAGGAGCCATCCCAAGTGTCATGACAAATATCATTGGAGGAGTGTTACTTTTAAATTTCACAATGATTGTCATTATAATTAGAAAAAAGTTTAAGACACCTGTAGGATATTTGGCATAATCCTAACACCTCTCTGGGTGTGTTAACTTTGCATAGTGAGATTATGAATTTAAAGAATGCTGCTCTGTTGAGCTTTGATACTGCAGATAATGCCGATAAAACTATCCATGGCCAGAGGTCAGTATTTCCATTTTGGCCAAACCTCAGGAATTGCATATATAGCTTGATCAGGCTAGCCCTTCTTGTCCTGGGAATACTTTTATTCCTGCCCGTTGTGTTAAAGCTTGTCTCTAATTATATCAACAGGCTGGCAGCCAAAGTACATGACTTGAAACTGATAATGGACCCCCAGACAGAGTTATTAATTTAACAGGCTGGCAAGCCAAGGACGGGTAAGATTCTGCACAGAGCCTTACCAACCTAAGACAAAAGTGCATTGCTTTTGATAATGCATATTCCATGATGGGTAAGGAAGGCATTCTTGTCAGAATGACCGAAGACAGGCTCAGTCTTGTTAATGCAATAAAAAAGGAGGAGAGGTGGAGAGCCTTTGGGGCTGCTTGGCAAGAAGCTTACATGGGCCAAAGTCAAGGAAATGGGCTGCTTGGCAGGAATATGACATTGGCCAAGGACAAAGAAGTAGGCTTTAGGCAGGAATCTGATATTAGGCTAGAACAAAGAAGTAATTTCAGACAGGAATCTAAATTTTAGGCTAGAACAAGGAAGTAGGTTTCAGACATGAAAATGACTTTGGGCTATGACAGGGAAGTAGGATCAGATATTTTGGTCATCCTGATAAGCCCTTAGAAACAGTGATCATGGGAGTGTTCACGTAACTGGGTTTAATGCCTTGCTTTTTCTTTGACTATTTGTGTTTATTGTCTTGCTTGTTCCTTGACTTTTGTATTGTTAGATCCTCAACCTAGAACTGACCTTAATACATGCATGTAATCAAAATGGTATAAAAGCATAAAGGAAGAGGAGGTATAAGATATGGGGTTTCAGGGAGGGGAAATTGAGGAAGGGGATGACATCTGTATTATAAATAAATAAATTATCTAATAAAAAAAGAAAAAAATAAAATGTAAAATATCCAGTTAGCAAAAAAGGGGCAGTCTGGCAGTGTGCCAGAAACCTGTAAACCTAGCACTCAGGAAACACAGGCAAGAGGATCATAGCAAGTCAAAGGTCAGTGATGATAACATGGTGGCACATGCTTCAAAAAACAAAGTGGAACTAAACAAATCAAAACAGAAAGCTGGGCTCAGAGACAGAGAGTGGAGGATAAGTGGAGGATAAGATAGGGAGGATGAGTGGGGTGTTGGGGTGAGGGGGTGAGGGGTTGAGAGTGGGGGTGGGGGTGGTTAGGAGAGAGCAAGGGTTGCTGCTTTCAGGCTGGGTGTGACTGGCTGTCAGCATGGGGGATCAGGCTTTCAGGTGGTATTGCTGCTTCTGTGGTACCATGAAGGGACAAACTGCTGCTGAAGGTCCAGCATTCTAGTAAACACATCAGTTGAGAGAAACATGACAAGAGCATCATCGATTGTGTCCTGAGAATCCCCAAGAAGCAGGGCTTTCTTTATCTCTTTCTGGAGGGGTAACTTGGCCAATGTGATAAAGTACTTCCTCACCTAAACTTTCAACTTCACTTCCAAGGACAAATATTAGCAGATCTTCCTTCGAGGGGCAGTATAAAGGGATTGGGGGTGAGTAGGAGGTGGTGAGTATGGATCAGCATAAACAGCCCTGGTGCTACTTCATTGGTAACCTGGCTTTAGTGGGGCATCTGAGTCCACCTCCCCATGCTTTGCCTTCCTGCTGTACTTTGCTGGGTATGGCCAGCCAACATAAGCAAGGGTTCTTCCCAGCATGCATTCAATGGGCTGAGTGACTATCTCACTGAGATCTTCAAGTCTGATGGCCCAAAGGGTCTCTACCAGGGTTTCATCATCTCATCTCTATCCTGAAATCTATCATCTACAGAACTGCCTACTTTGGAATCTATACACTGCCAAGGGAGTGCTTTTAATTTCTAAGAATGTGCACCTCATTGTGAGCTGAACGATCATCCATATTGTGGTGGAAGTTGCAGGCTTGGTGCCCTATCAGTTTGACACTGTTTCTCCTAGAGTGGTGATGCACTACCGCTAGAGGAAGATTGCAAAAGAGGAAGCAGTCAACACTTTCTTCAGAGGTGGCTTGTCCAGTGCACTGAGAGGCTTGAGTGCTGCTTTTATATAAGCATTATATAATGAGATCAACAAATAAGTCTAATGTAATCAACACTCAGGCTTACTGGTCCACAGTGGACTTGGTTCACCGGTTCACAGATCCACTGTGTGGTTTAAGTGCTTTTAGGGAAATAAAAAGACAGATTTTTGGATAAAATCAGACCACAAAGAAGACCTCAGGAAAAGGCTTTGTTGTATTTTCTTTACATTGAGATTTCCACAGCAAACAGCTAGCTTATCACACTTGTACAATTGATTAAGCGAAGAACTGATTATCAAGAAGCAACTGAATGTGAATTATTAATAGAGACTACTCAGTATAAAACCAAAGCAAACCAGAAAGTGAGCTTCTTTCTAATTCCAATCTGTTAAGGGAGAGACAGTGTGTGTGTGTGTGTGTGTGTGTGTGTGTGTGAGAGAGAGAGAGAGAGAGAGAGAGAGAGAGAGAGAGAGAGAGAGAGGAGAACATACAAATCTTACAGTGCTCTACTAAAAAGATGGAAATTATCACGCAGTCCTAAAAAAGAATAGGTTCAAAAGCCTGAAAGAACTGAAAGAGAATGTGCTACCCAAGAGGCAGAATGACAACTGGGGAACATCACTTCTCCATGACTAAGGGCACCTGCAGTGAAGTACACTCTGCTTCTAAGCTAACAACAATGACAGTCTTTATCAAGCTTTTAAGCCAGACTCCATCTCAGTCAGTCTGCTGCAGTGTATCTATCACAGGCAGTTTGATTCTGATGGGTAATCACTAGTGATTTCTGAAACCATCTAGAGCCTCATACAGATGGAATCTTTCCCGATTCCCACTGCCAATGCAGTCATACTCCATGTAAAGATAAAAAATGCTAAACAAGATATACTACTTTGTACAGATAATCAAATTCAATACCTACAGAGGTTCCAGGAATGAAGAACAGCTAAAAGCTGAAGCAACTTGGTAAAGCCAAAGGCAAGTCCTAGCATGTCAAAGCTGAGCATAGCTTCATGTCCAGGGCTCAGGCTTTTCTTGAAGGGAGATGAAATCAGACCCCAAGTCAGAAGCATTTGAGAAAAGCCAAAGCTGCCCATCAGCCACTGAAAGAGAAGTTCTAAGACGGCCAAGAGTCTTAGAACTCTCCTCAAATAATGTATCCAGGCCCAAGCTACAAAGAAAGAATCATAATCAATACCACACTGCGAAGAAAGGACACATTTGCACAGCCTGTTGAAAATCAACATAAATATTTGACATAGAGTAGTAAATCCCATGGGCTTCAGAAGAAGAAGATGAAATGGCCTCTCTGGATAGTATAATGGTCCTGTAGTAAGATCAGTTTCTTCCCTGCTCTTAGTTACTACATAGTCTGTAAAATAGTGTCTTCATACTGTATCTTGTCCAAAGTAACTTCTTCTGATAGCTGCATTGGCTCCATCTTTGAGTGCAAGTGGAGAAGATTCTGTACTTTGTTATACATGTAGCCACAGGCACTGATAAATAACTTACTCCTAAAAGTAAAATGCTACTGCCTATATGCTTATCAAAGTATGAATATATGGGTATATTAAAACTGTATCAGCAAAGGCAGGCTCTAAATATTTTTAACACAGTGGACTAAGAAAGAATACCCATCTCTCACATAGACACCATTGAAGAGGAGGATATTTAACAATATGGTGGCAATAGCTCTACTTGACTTGTCATCAAAATACCTAGTGTGTTAAGAGACCAACAGGTAAAGGACTTTCCCAACTGTCCTCTGGGCTGCAGCCTCAGACTGTATCCCTCTGTAATTCAGCTTATTGGAATTACCATTTACTTGTCCATCGGGTCATCTGTCAAGAGCTGGTTCTGCATTCACTGCTTCAGTTTGATTTGGCCCTCTGCATCTCCTACAGTCAGGCTCTGATTCCAGCTGGGTTGTGAACGTCTAGGTTAGCCACTATAGTGATTCTCTGCACTTCTGGTGCTCTAAGCCTCTATTTCCAGCAAGGCTTCTATAAACTCTGCTGTGGTCTCTTTATCTCTTTTGTTGCCATTCTGTAGTGTACATATGTCCATAAAAAGAGATGTAATTATTGTGTTATACGTAGCATATGAGCTGATTAGTAATTAAAATTGGGATAAAAGATCTTGTGTATGCCAATGGTTAACCATAAAAAATATCAGGACTACTTGGAAAATTGCAGAAAAAAAACTTGACATATGACATAGACTGAGAATGTGTCATTTAGCAAATCCTGGTATTGTAGAAAAATGCAAATATAGCCTCCATCTTGAGGGATAGCTATATTTCTGACATATCACACTACTATACCTGACCATGGACTTCGCAGTGAGACAAAGAAATGAGAGACTTTGAACCTCATGTCATAAAAGTAATAACAAACTAGGAAAACATTTCTAGTAAGAATGTCTCCTTAAAATGTCCAGAGAGGTAAAGGAGGAAGAAGAAAGAGAGGTAAAGGGCTTTGGAGAAAAAATATGTAGATTTGATAAAGAAGAAAGGACTATGGCCCATAAACATCTGTTCAGTGAATGTTGAAAGTCTAGATGTCAGAGACTTGTCTTTGGAAAAGGAGTAGGAGAAAAACAGTGTAGCACTCGGTATAAGGATCTGAAACATGCATTTAAAAAACATGTGGAAAGAATGATAATGTAGAAGAACACTAATGGTTTGTCCAGAAACTGGATAAATGGAAGATAGGTGACAGTTAAGAGAAGATACTCTAGATAAATCCAAATGTGTAGAACGTAATAAGTCATAAGATTGAGGCAGCACAGTAAGTTCCAGCTAGAATAACTTAAGCAAATCTTCACATAAATAAACACAGCATAGTGAATCAGAAGACCATAACCACAACCTCTGTAACATCATTGAAGAAGAAGAAACATTACCTAAAATGTAATAGCAATTAGAAGCTCATCTTTACACAGCAGCAAAGCACTTCAGAAGATAATGTAATAATGTATTCAAAGGGAAAACACCACAAATAGTCTAGAATTATGTATTTAGCAAGCCTGTAGCTCAAGAATAATGGCTGAGTCAGGAATAACAAAATCAGAGATTTCCTATTCAGCTTAACTTAAAAATTATTTTACCCAGAGAATATCAAATCTGGAAGTAAGTTGAAATATAAAGTTATGTGAAGCAGAAGAACTAGCCAGTACTTTTATTCATTTTAATACAACTGACAGGATTAATGATAAGTGACCAGACTTGGAAGTGTGCAGAAAAGAGGAAGTAAAGGAAGCCCACATGTGGGAAATAGAGAAGGGAGACTGGGCATTACAAAGCTCTTGGGGTTGTTATAATACAGAGATTAATGACTTTTTGTGTTTATAAAACTGTCTCTTAATCAACTGAGTTAAAGAGGAAATGTGGCTGACCCAATGGGGAAAAAAAATGGAGTAAAAGCCCCTCCCTGCCCCAAATAAGACATAATAATTGAGGGTGGAGGTTGTTGTTTTCCCAACACTTCCTTCTGCACTGCTTTTCTCTCCTCTCTACAAAACCCTGAATTTATGAACATCTTCCTACCTTCTCTTGGCTCCACTGAAGATCAACTATCTGTTCCCAGATTCCACTGAAGTAAGATATCAGATGCTTCAAAAGGCTCTCTTAAATATTGCAGAATCTGAGAGAGGTACAGAGGGTCAGGAAATCGAAGAAAAATAGGTAGCAGCGGGGGATGAGGAACTGGTGAGTCCCAGACACCAGAAACATGTGTGGTTCCAAGGAACCAATGGGATTGACTTTAGCTGTAATGCGCAAAGAAGTGGGAGATAGAACCTGCAGAGACCACCTCCAGTAGATAGGCATGGCCCCTGGTCAAGGGATGGAGCCACCCACCCATCTCAAAGTTCTTTTAAACCAGAAATGTTTCTGTCCAAAGGAAGAAAAGGGACAAAAAAAATGGAACAGAGGCTGAAGGAAGGGCCAATTGGGGAATGGCTTCACCTGAGGATACATGTCTGCAGACACCAAACCCAACACTGTTTCCGTGGTCAAGAGGTGCTTGCAGACAGGAACCAAGTGTTCCCAGGGAGGTCCAGCCAGCAACTGACCTATGCAGAGGTGGATGCTTTGGAGCCAACCATCAGACTGAACTCAGGGAACCTGGTGGGGGAGCTGGCAGAAGGACTGGAGGAGCATAGGGGGATTGCAACTCCATTGGAAGAACAATGTAGGCTGGTCTGACCACCCAATTCTCCCAGAGACTAGACCACTAGCCAAGGAGTGTAATGAAGGGATCTTTGGCACCAGACAGCAAAGGATGGCCTTACCCGACAGCAGTGAGAGAGGAGACCCTTGCTCCCAGGGAGTTTTGATGTCCCAGAGTAGGGGGATGTTGGAATGGTGGAGCAGTTAGAGTGTGGGTGAGTGGGTTGGGGAGCACTCTCATACAGGCAAAAGGGAGTTGGGAGGGCAGATGTGGAATGGGGGTGTGGCAGAGGGGTAACCAGGAAGTGGGATATCATGGGATGGTGGTGGGTAGAGGGGGTAACCGGAAAGTGGGATATCATTTGAGATGCAAACAAATGGAATGATAAATAAAAATTTTAAAAAATAAAAAATAATAAAAAGAAAGTTGCAGTATCTTATTAGAAATGCTACAGCACATGTTTCTGGGGGAAAGGGAGGATAATTTGCTCTTTAATTTCAAAGAATATATCTTCTTGTAGTCTGTTATAAGGAGAAACAAAAACTGACTAGAAGGGAAATGTGCTGGGAAATGTCAGGTTTAGAGTGTTGTGGTCTCCAGGAAAAGATGGGAAAGGGAGGCCAAGCAAATGATTGGAAGGAATAAGCAAACACTCCCTACATGACAGCTGAGGTGTACCTGATATGGGGACCCTCTTATACTCTGGATTATGGGCCACAAGCTGTCCGGCAGTCTTGGGCATTTAAAATACTTCTAACACAGTGAGGGGGCATATATGTCCAGCATCTTGTGTGGGAATAGTGTACAAGGGACTTGGCTCACTGACCGAATGGAAATGAGAAGTAGCTGTGACAACTTTATTGCATATCATCATGCAGATGGCACACAATGCAACTCAGAGTTAGCTATTCATGTAGAACAGGAAGCAAACAGCACCACGACTGTGTTGTATACAAGGCACAGCATTCCTTCTGTCCCATCACAAAGAAGTTTGTTTCTTTTGCCGTAGTGGACTGGGAGAACTGGTGGCTTTTATGCTTGGTGTTGAAGAAAGCTTTAACTGTATAGAGATCTTGACAGAGGTCTCAAAGTTCTCTCAGGCCCAACATCTCGAAGGCTCCACCACAATCCAGGCTTCAGTTTCACAGCTTGCCTCAAACTATAAAAAAAGGACTCCACAACTTCATCTTTGCACCCTCCATGCCTCTAAAGGCAGAAGTATATGGATGACACTGCCAAGTTTAGCTACTAGCTTGGGATATCCCCTAGCCAGCTTGGATTGCATTTGCAGGAGGCTTTGTTAAGTTTTTCTAGTAACCCTTTAGAATCTTGTGCAAGTGTGAGGCTGAGATGGGTGGAGTGTGGCCTCTAGGCAGCGTTTGTATTGTTTCAGTACCAAGAAGGCTTCTCCTTAACAGCAGTAGAAATTTCAATAATTATAGCCTATCTTCCAGAACAGGCCTTGCTTGAAACATTAAGCTCACCTGTGTTCATTTTCTCTCCAATCTGTACACTTTCTGTTCATTTTTAATGTTTGAAGAATTTTATGTATGATTTTTCTTTCTTAGTGCTCAAATAAATCCAAATGCAAAATGTATGCTCTTATTTTAAGAAACCAAATTGTGTTGTTCTAAACAAGAAATAATAAGCATTACCAGCAACATACACACCACACATTCAACATGATGCAGTCTTGTAACTTCCTCCATCAATTTCTTTTAAACTTAGCCTCAATCATGTTCTTAGGGTAAGGGCAGAAGTCAGCCAGATTCTTTTGTCAAATATATCATGGAAATGGTATGGCCTCAAGCTAACATGATCATATTGTTTCTCTCTGAAGTCTCCTGAGCTTGGCTTGCATTTTCCACTCTCAGCATTACTGTCTTCCAGGCTCCTACTAAAATAGCCCTTTCAGCTCTGCTTACAGCATTCAACTGCTTTCCTAAGCCAAAATTTCTAAATCTTTCACGTTCCTACATCAAACAACAGGATCAGATTCTTTGAGACAAGAGTCCACTCTCTGGTATTGACTTCTGTTTAGTTGCTGTGATAAAATGCCATGCTCAGGACAATTTATATAAGAAAGAGTTTATTTTGGCTTATGGTCCCAGAAGTTCAGAGTATATGGTAGCAGGCAGCAGGCAGCTGGCAGCCAGAGCACGAAGCTTAGAAATCCCACCAATTATGGCAAGCATGAAGCACGGAGAGTGAACTCAAAATAGAGTGAAGCTACATACTCTCAAAGCCTGCCTCAGTGACATACTTCCTTCAGCAAAACCATCTCTTAAAACTCCCTCAAGAGCACCCTCTAGTGGGTAGTCATGTGTGCCAATGCTTGAGCCTATGGGGGACATTCATTCTCACCACCATATTGGTTTCTTAAAATAACAGCAGAAATTCTGCATTTGGAGTGGTCTAATCTTTCAGGGCAGAAAATCCTGCATATATAAAGTCCCTCAACCAACCTCTGGCCTTTATTTCAATGGTTGAGCCACCACAATAAGAGCTTAAGTACCAATAAAATATATATTGTTCATCATGCTTTGCTCTTAAACACAATGTAATGCCATTAAAGCACTATATACATCAAGAGAAGGTGGTGTTAGCATATCAACTATCAGTTTTCACATTGAAGAGTAAGAGCTCTCCATCACAATTTCAATGTGATTGCCTTAGCCTCACCTAAAAGCAGAGTTCATTCCAAATGGAGCCATTGGGCATAGCTGTTAGTCACTTTACCTCCAGCATCTTATGATGGATGTTTTCCATTTATAATTTCCTGTAGAAATCAAGAGTCTATCCCCATCCCCCAGTGTGTATGTGTGTGTGTGTGTTTCAACAATTTTGATGTTTTCTCATTTCAGGGAAGAAAAACAAGGGATGAAGTATTATAGAGAAAATGTCTTCTTTTTGTTTTGGTAATCATGTGAGAGGCCACACTCTTCTAAACATGGCTGGTATTAATAGTCTACAAAAAAATTTTCTCTAGAGATTATTTTTGGGGTTTTGTACATTTGAATCAGGTTCCAACTTTCAAAAGAAAAATATTTTCAGAAAGAGTTTTGAAAAGGTTACTTCACACATGGCTTTCTGTTTCATTAAGCAGCCGCTTGGAAGGAGACATTTAAAACACATGCTAAGACTTAAAAGTAAGAGTAGAAAAAACACAGGAGTACAGACACCACAGTTCAAAGCTCAGCACTTCTGGGCTATGCACTAAGAACTGTGGCACCTCAGACACATTTAGTCCTTGTTATCTTTTTAAAAATGAGGACAAAGTCCAAATTTATGGACTGGGGAATTAGCCCTGGGTTCAATCACAGGCACTGTGCAAACTGGATGTGGTGGTATGTGCCTCTAATTCTAGCACTGGGAAGATAGAGGGGGCAGGAGGATCTAGTGTTCAAAGCGAAGCTCAGCAGTACAGGGAGTTGAAGGGCAACCTACACTAGAGACTTCTTTTTTAAAAAAGCCAGACAAAGAACAACAAAAGAAGGAAGAAAGGAAAAAGAAAAGAAAGAAAGAATTAAGAAAGAGAAAAAATCTGAATCTAAGGTCCAGTGACAATCAAACTGCTAGCTCATTGTCAGCTGTTACAAAGAAAATAAGCTGTGTGGAGGACTGTTTGATATTTTGTTTAACATTACAGAATACCTTGTTCAGTCTACTGGATTCAAGAGTGACATAAAAAGACACCACACACTAAATCCTTCTCTAATGTGAAGGGCATTAAAACAAAGGTAACATTTTGCTGTGTGTATGGAATAATCAGATAATAACGTTGCCCTCAGAGGAAAAGAAGACACAACATGATCTCCTAGAAACTTATAACATAAGAGTGGCTAAGTGGGTTTCCGTCTGCACCTGGAAGTGATCCTATGCCACAGCACTCCATACCCAAATTCATCCCGGAGAGAATTGGTCTCCCAGGACTACTGACAAACAGGCTAAGAGGAGGGACAAGCCACAGTCACAGGCAGCAAGAATAGTTAACACCAGAGATATCCAGATGGCGAAAGGCAAGGGCAAGAACATAAGAAACAGAAACCAAGGCTGCTTGGCATCAGTAGAACCCAATTCTCCCAAGACAGAGAGCCCTTGATATCCTAACACACCAGAAAAGCTAGACTCTGATTTAAAATCACAACTCATGATGATGATAGAGGACTATAAGAAGGACATAAATAAGTTCCTTAAAGAAATCCAGGAGAACACATGAAAAGCCCTTAAAGAAGAAACACAAAAATCTTGTAAAGAATTTCAGGAAAACACAACCAAACAGGTGAAGGAATTGATCAAAACCATCCAGGATCTAAAAATGGAAATAGAATCAATAAAGAATTCAAAAAGGGAGACAACCCTGGAGATAGAAAACCTAGGAAAGAGATCAGGAATCATAGACGCAAGCATCACCAACAGAATAAAAGAGATAGAAGAGGGAATCTCCAGGTGCAGAAGATACCATAGAAAACATTAACACAATAGTCAAAGAAAATGCCAAATGCAAAAAGCACCTAACCCAAAACATTCAGGAAATTCAGAACACAATGAGAAGACCAAACCTAAGGATAATAGGAATAGAAGAGAACAAAGATTCCCAACTTAAAGGGCCAGTAAATATCTTCAACAAAATTATAGAAGAAAACTTCCCTAACCTAAAGAAAGAGATACCTATGAACATACAAGAAGCCTACAGAACTCCAAATAGACTGAACCAACAAAAAATTCCTCCCATCACATAATAATCAAAACACCAAATGCACAAAACAAAGAATATCAAAAGCAGTAAAAGAAAAAGGTCAAGAAACATATGAAGGCAGACCTATCAGAATTACACCAGACTTGTCACTATAGATTATGAAAGCTAGAAGATCCTGGGAAGAAGTCATACAGACCCTAAGAGAACACAAATGCCAGCCCAGACTACTACACTCATCAAAACTCGCAATTACCATAGATGGAGAAACCAAGATATACCATGACAAAAAAAATTTATACAATATCTTTTCACAAATCCAACCCTACAAAAGATTATAGAAAGAAAACTCCAACACAAGAAGGGAAATTACACCCCAGAAAAAGCAAGAAAGTAATCTTTTTTCAACAAACCCAAAAGAAGATAGCCACACAAACATAATTTCACATCTAACAACAAAAATATCAGGAAGCAACAATCACTATTCCTTAATATTTCTTAACATCAATGAACTCAATTCTCCAATGAAAAGACATAGACTACCAGATTAGATACATAAACAGGACCCAGCATTTTGCTGCATACAGGAAACCTACCTCAGCATCAAAGACAGACAATACCTCAGAGTAAAGGGCTGGAAAACAATTTTCCAAGCAAATGGTCCCAAGAAACAAACTGGAGTAGCCATTCTAATAACGAATAAAATTAACTTTCAACCAAAACTTATCAGAGGAGATAAGGAAGGACACTTCATATTTATCAAAGGGAAAATCTACAAAGAAGAACTCTGTCAATTTTAAACATTTATGCTCCAAATGCAAGGGCACCCACATTCATAAAGGAAACTTTACTAAAGCTCAAAGCACACATTGCACCTCACACAATAATAGTGGGAGACTTCAACACCCTGCTCTCAGCAATAGACAGATCATGGAAAAAGAAACTAAACAAAGACACAGTAAAACTAACAGAAGTGATGGACCAAATGGGTTTAACAGATATCTATAGAACATTTAATCCTAAAACAAAAGAATATACCTTCTTCTCAGCACCTCATGGTACCTTCTCTAAAACTGACTGTATTATTGGTCACAAAACAGGCCTCAACAGATACAAGAAGACTGAAATAATCTCATGCATCCTATCAGATCACCAAGGATAAAGGCTGGTCTTCAATAATAAAAACAACAAAGATCCCACATATACATGCAAGCTGAAAATGCCCTACTCAGTGATAACTTGGTCAAGGAAGAAATAAAGGAAGAAATTAAAGACTTTTTAGAGTTTAATGAAAATGAAGACAACACATACCCAAATTTATGGGACACAATGAAAGCAGTGCTAAAAGGAAAAGTCATAGCTCTGAGTGCCTCGAAAAGAAACTGGAGAGACCATAAACAAGCAGCTTGACTGCACATTTGAAAGCTCTAGAACAAAAAGAAGCAAATACAACCAAGAAGAGTAGACAACAGGAAATAATCAAACTCAGGGCTGAAATCAACCAAGTAGAAACAAAAAGAACTATACACAGAATCAATAAAACCAGGAGCTGGTTCTTTGAGAAAATCAACAAGATAGATAAACCCTTAGCTAGGCTAACCAAAGGGCACAGAGACAGTATCCAAATTAACAAAATCAGAAATTAAAATGAAGTTATAACAACAGAAACTGAGGAAATTAAAAAAAACATCAGATCCTACTACAAAAGCCTATATTCAAGAAAACTGGAAAATCTTTGATGAAATGGACAATTTTCTAGACAGATACCAGGTGCCAAAGTTAAATCAAATTCAGAAAAACCATCGAAACAGTCCCATAAGCCCTAAAGAAATAACAGCAGTCATTAAAAGTCTTTGAATCAAAAAAATTCCAGGACCAGATGGGTTTAGTGCAGAAGTCTATCAGAACTTCAATGAAGGCCTAATGCCAATACTCTTGAAACTATTCCACCAAATAGAAAGAGAAGGAACAGACCCAATTAGTTCTATGAAGCCACAGTTACACTGATACCAAAACCAAAGATCTAACAAAGAAAGAACACTTCATACCAATTCCCCTTATGAACACTGATGCAAAAATACTCAATAAAATTCTCGGAAACTGAATCCAAGAATACATCAAAATGTTCATTCACCACGATCAAGTAGGCATTATTGCAGGGATACAGGAGGTTCAATATACAGAAATACATCAAAATAAAGCTTTACATAAACAAACTCAATGGAAAAAAACCCATGATCATTTCAATAGATGCTGAAAAATCATTTGACAAAATTCAATATCCCTTCATGTTAAAAGTCTTGGAAGAGCAGTAATTCAAGGCCCATACCTACACACAGTAAAAGCAATATATAGCAAACCAGTAGCCAACTTCAAACTAAATGGAGAGAAACTTGAAGCAATACCACTAAAATCAGGGACTAGAGAAGGCTGCACACTCTCTTCCTACCTATCTCTCCCTATGGTACTTGAAGTTCTAGCTAGAGCAATTAGAGAAAAAAGGAGGTGAATACAGAAAATGTGGTACGCAATGGAGTACTTCTCAGCTCTTAAAAACAATGACTTCATGAAATTCACAGGCAAATGAATGGAACTTGAAAATATCATCCTGAGTGAGGTAACCCAGTCACAAAAGAACATACATGGTATGCACTCAGTGATAATTGGATATTAGCCCAAAAGTTCAAAATACCCAAGATAGAATTCACAGACCTCATGAAGTTCAAGAAGAGGGAAGACTGAAGTGTGGATGCTTCAGTCCTTCTTAGAAGGGGGAACAAAATACTCACAGGAGGATATAGGGAGACAGAGTGTGGAGCTGAGACTAAATGAAAGGCCATCCAAAGATTGCCCCACCTGGGGATCGATCCCATATACAGTTGCCAAATGAGGGCACTATTGTGCTATTGTGGATGCTGGGAAGTGCATGCTGACAGGAGCCTGATATGGCTGTCTCCTGAGAGGTTCTGCTAGAGCCTGACAAATACAGAGGTAGATGCTCACAGCCAACCATTGGACTGAGTGCAGGGTCCCTGGTGGAGAAGTTGGAGAAGGGACTGAAGGAACTAAGGGGTTTTGCAGTCCTGTGGGTATAGCAACAGTGTCAACAGGCCACCATCTCCCGCCCCCTGGAGTTCCTGTGACTAGACCACCAACCAAAGAGTACACAGGGAGGGACCCACGGCTCTGGACGCATATGTGGTATAGGACGGCCTTATTGGACATAAGGTGGAGAAGCAGCCCTTAGGTTCTGATGCCCGAGTGTAGGGGAATGCCAGGGCGGGAAGGCAGGAGTGGATGGGTGTGTGGTGGAGAGGCAAGGGGAGGGGGAAAGGGATAGGGGGTCCTGAAGAGGAGACCTGGTGATAAAATTTGAAATGTAAATAAAGAAAATATTCAATAAAAGAAAAAAAGTGGCTAAACACTAGGAACAGATAAAGACATAATGTAACCAATATTCAGAAGAGAGTGTACCAACCGTACAGAGAAGTAGACAGCAAAAACAAGTAGATTTTCAACTTACCAAGAATGGGAAAATCTGCTGCAGGGGACACAAAATGTCTTTGAAACTCTGTAAGTTCTTTACTATGTTAAAACAAAACAAAACAGTGCTGTGTTCCAAGTTCATCATGACTTATTTAATGCATAAGCCTCTCTGAAGTTGGTGCTCTGTCATTACAGATGAAATTAAGGCTCGGGATGATTTAATCACTTGTATAAAGACAAATAGCCAACAAGTAGCAGAGTGAGGGCTACAGCTCAGGCTTTCCTAAATCTGCAATCTTTTTTAAACAAAATGACTAAATGCTAAGGGGCTTGCCCTGGCTGGAGAATGGAGTATAAGCAAGACGACTGTGGGTAATATGTTGAAAAGGTGATGAAGGAGCAGCTCATACCGTATTGCTCCTGATATCAGGACTCCAAGATGTGGGTCATTAGATAGCAGGGAACTCACTGAAATTCCCAGTGAGGTACAACATCATATTGGTGTAATGCTAAAAAAAATATGAAAGTATCACCACACACGGACCCAGAAATAAGCCAAAGATCGCCTTGTCATTCTCTCATAAGCTGAGTCGTTCAGTCCAGGGAGCACGAGAAAGCAGTACTGTCTTCCAAGGCTTGAGGCTTCTATTTATTTTCTGGGGTAATCAATAGTTCAGAATATCTGTATTGCCTATAAAAGAATTTCCAGAGAATTTATTAAAATAAAAATTGTTCTCTTGGCATGGGTTGGGGTGTAGTGGGGTACAGTGTGGTAGGGTAGGGTGGGGTTATGTGTGGTGAAGTAGGGTGGGGTAGGTTGGGGGGCAAGGTGAATTCCTTTTTCCCAAGTTGTCAGGCCCTCCTGACTCCTGTGGGACTCCCCTTCTTTGCACTATCAAGCCTTTTCAGGTTCCATAGTACGTCCTGGGGCCTCCCTTTCTCCAGACCTCCAGTAGATCTGCTCCTTCCAACCCAAATGATTTCTTGGCTCCGTAGCTATCATCCATATCTATCTATCTATCTATCTATCTATCTATCTATCTATCTATCTATCTATCTATC
>NW_021604639.1:2749488-2780185 GCF_004785775.1 Grammomys surdaster | reverse complement strand
ATCTATCTATCTATCTATCTATCTATCTATCTATCTATCTATCTATCATCTATCCTGCTTCTTTAGAGAACTCTCACTAATGCAGATTGTGTTACTAGGAGTAGTTCTAGAGAAACAATGGTAAAGATGAATTTTTTAAATATCTGTAACAGGCTTTCTAATTCACAAACACCTACAGTTACCAAAGGCTCTCTTAGAAGCACAGAAAACACTGAAAGTCCATAGCATAAATTATTTAATGAACTTATTTAAATAAGTGCATCAGATGATCTTGATTCACCTATAGTGATGAGCAAGAAATTTAATGACTCTATACAGAAAGCTATTGATAATTTATAGAAAAATGATGAAAATAAGGATACTGGTTAGTTGCTTCTTAGTATCTCAGGATAAACAGAAAAATGGAAAGAATGAGCTCCGAGATAAAATTAAGCAAGTTGAGGCATATCAGGATAAGGTGACAAAGGAAAAGAATGACCTTGGTGATAGAACTGACTGGCTCTGGCTGTGTATCAACAGTTTAAAGGCTTCTAAGTGTTCCCTGGGAGAGACGCTTCTCTCCGGCAGCCAGAAAGCTCAAGTTTCAAAAATAGAACCTAGAGCCCCCACTATAAGATTGGCTTAGACAAAATGAAAATTCAAATTTCAGCCTCAGAGAATGTCCATGGTTAAAGCAAAGAATGGTAAGGAATGGGATCTTGTAAGTTGTCATGGAGCTTTGTAGGAGAACCCCAGAGCTAGACAACTTTTAACCCTCAGATTCTTTTTATATATATATATATATATATATAATTTATTTTTTCTCAAATCGTAATTCATTCACACAGGGGTTACAAACACAGAAAGGCAGGATGTGGGGAAGGGGATGACACTGGAGTGTGGGTGATCAGGGGGAATACAGACATCATCAGAACCGGGTATCGGCTGTAACCCTCAGATTCTTAAGGGTTTATCTCACTTAAGGAAGCAAATTCTCCACCATTAACAAAGAATGCTACCGAAACACTCTCCCCTGCAGTATGGCCCTCACCCCTAATTGAGTTACCAGAAGCAGTGCTCTCAAATACAACTGACTTTCCACCTCCCAGCAGCTGTCAATTATCTATAGTTTCTTGGCTAGGGGTGGAACTTCATTGTTTACTTCCTTTCTCTGAGCTGGGATTTGGTCTTGCTAGGACTTGCACAGGGCTTGCATACTGAGTATCACAAATACTCGGAGTTCATCGTGCAGCTACCCTGCTGTGTCTGGAAGACATACTCCATGTAGTCATTCACCACTTCAGGTTCTTTCTACCCCATCTTCCACAATGATCCCGGAGCCTTAGAAAAGAGAACGTGACACGGATGTGCCATTTAGGGCTGAGATATTTAAGCTTTTAGTCAAACAAAAAGGAAATGATTGCTAGGTGATTAAGTGTATTGTATGTGAGTTGCATTTAGAAGCTTGGCAGTGTCAGCTGTTCTAAAGCACTTATAATTTGATTTGATTGTACTCCATAAACAGCAAAGAGAAAACCCATTGTTCTCTAATATACCAGTAAATGGGTTGGAAGAAAACGTTTGTGTGTTTTGAAAAATGAAACAAAATCCCTGTAAGTATTGTGGTTGTTAGTGGACAGCCTTTTCTTTTAAGTTATCAAAGGATAGAGCTGGTGCTGAGACAAAGGTCTTGGTCCTTGGATGGGCTAGAGAGTTTCTTGAGGAAGTAGAGAAGGAATTGTGATTATTATTAAGACAATTGAAGATGTAAGTTTTAATTAAGTTGTAGAATAGTTACAGAAGCAAAGGAAGAAACATTTGGACAGTTGGCTGAGATGAGGAAAACATGTTAAGACCTGCTATACTTACCCTAGGAAACCTGGGGCAATACAGATATACATTCCTTTAAAGGAGTCTTTACTTGGGCCCTCTAGCAAGGCTGTTATTTTAGAAACTGGGACTTTCTCAGGCACTGAGAGCCCACCCTAAGTAATTACAAATTTAAAATATCTTTTCAATAACATCTATCAGATTTTATTTAAAATAATGGACACCTAGGTTATAATGCTCAGTCACTGGCTCTCTAGGCAAGTGAAATTATTAAGAGTTTTCTGACACGTGATGAACAATGGGCATCCTCTGGTGGCAATATATGGTCACTCTGCCTGGGTGGGGGACAAATAACCTAGTGTAATTCAAGTCCTGTACTCAGCACCAAAAAAGCCATCATCAAAACTTCCACATACTGTCCCTAAGAAAACGAACCTTTATTTTCAAGAAATAGCTTTTTCTTTTCTGCTCATCCATGCAAAGTGGCCTTTTAATTTTCTTCTCCCCTCTCCCTTTGTTTTAGTTAGGGTTTCTAACTCTGTGATAAAACATAATAACCAAAAGTAATGTAGGGAGGAAAAGGTATATTCCATCATCCAGAAAGGTCAGGGCAGGAACTCAAGTTGGGAACCTGAAGACTGAAACTGAAGCAGAGGCCATGAAGGAGTGTTGGTTACTAGCTTGTGCCTCATAGCTTGCTCTGCATGTTTAATTGTAGCAGCCAGTGGTACCAGCCAAGGGGCAGCACTGCCTACAGTAATCTTGGCTTTCCTACATCAATTACCAATCAAGAAAATGCACCACAGTGTTGGCCACAGACCAATCTAGTGGAGTCATTTTCTCAATTGATGTTTCCTTCTCTAAAAGGACTTCATAGCTTAGGTCAAATTGACATAAAGCCATCCCGCACACCCTTTTAGTCTTTCCTGAATGAGGCATAAGAAATTATGGCATTTCTGTATTCTTGAGACATAAGGTTACTCTGGTCTGTCCACTCTACCCATCCTCTAGAAGTGAATCTCTTTTGATCTCTCTCTGAGTTCCAATAATTTATTCTTCATTAGACACAATGCCTTTACAAAATGCCTTACTTGTCAACATTGAAGATTAATTCCCTGTGGGCCAGTTGTTGCTATGGTAGTCACTTACATCTGCTAGCTAGGGTTAGTTCCCCCTTGCTCTGCCCCCGAGAGAGTCCAGAAACATACACTAAAGAATTGAGCTTCTCTGGTTTTGAGAGATGGGGTATCTGAGCTCTGCTGCTACTGTGCATATGCTAGGAGACCATTACTGGGAGAGAATTGGATCTGGAAATCATTACTACTTGGCTTGTAAGGCACAATCTATTATATATGTATATGATAGAGACAAACTCAGGCACCCAGTGAGATGTGAGACAGCTTGTTTGTTTGCATCCTTCTAGTTGTGCCTCGCTCATCACAAATTAAAGAAGCATCAGTTTCCATGTATACAGTGGTCTCTTCATCGCCTTTTCCAAGGATTGCATATGCTGCTAGCCAGAAAAGAAGAGTATTTCCAAGACCAAGTATCCCTCAGAGGCTCTGATAATTAGGGCAGAGTTCTAATTGTCACTTGTGTTCCCTGTAGGGATCTATGCCAATTAGGAGGATTCTGAGAGCTGGGAAAGGGAGATAGGACAGAAAAGGGTGAGTTCTGATCTTATGTCTCCTTGAGTTGTTTATTTTCTTCAATCTTAATGACATTGTGCTACTAGCTACTGGCTACTGGCTACTACTGTGGTGACTTGTCACAAGCTAGACTCATTTGGGAAGAGTGAGCCTCCACTGATAAAATTCCCCCACTAGATAGACCCATGGGCAAGCCTGTGGTGCATCCTCTTAATCAGTGATTGATGTGGGAGGGCCCAGACCATTATGAGTGGTGCCCCTCCTGGGCTGGTGGTCCTGTATGACATAAAAAGACACCCTGAGCAGTTTATGAACAGTAAGCCAGAGGTAGAACTCCTCCATGGTCTCTTCATGAGTTCCTGCTTCCATGTTCTGCCCTGTTGGAGCTCCTGCCCTGAATTCTTTCCACAAGAGAGTATTACCTGAGAGTTGTAAGATAAAATAAACCATTTCCTCCTGAAGTTTCTTTTAGTATTGTTATTTTATCACAGCAATAAAAAATCTTAAGACACGCATCATATTTGAGTACAGGTACAAATGGTTGAATTGGTTGGTAAATATTGAACTTAAATTTGGCCATATATGTGTGTGTGTGTGTGTGTGTGTGTGTGTGTGTGTGTGTGTGGTGTGCAATAAACAAATGCAGATTAGTGAGAAAAAGCCCAGTGGTTAAAATGCAATTGGCTTATCTTGAGTTCCTTTATTTCTGATTTTTCTGACTAGAGACCCACAGAATGTTTGAATGTCACTGACAACCAGAAATAGACATTCCCCAGACCCATTCATACCCCTCTCCTTTGTCAATTAGCTTTTCTGGAAAACACCACTGTAAAAGCTGAACCACCATATATCCAATCTGGCAGAAATGAAAATATTCTAAATAGACACTTGTGCCTCTCATTCTAACTGTCAGATTGTTGAAACAGTGGACACGATAAGAATGGAAATATCCCTAGGAATCTAGTAATTGAGAAGGAAAGGGCACCAGCCAGAGTGGGAGCTTATTTCCCAGACAAGATTTCACACTATTCTAACAATGTGTCAGACCACCTTCCAGGAAGAGCCTGATGCTCAATGATGGGCCAATGGTGGGCAGGACTGCACCTTTTGGGGACTTCTGAGATGTGAATATCCTTGGCTCTCCATTTAAACTTTAATCTTATCTTGGGACCCTGGAGATGTACTTGAGGATTTTCTGAATTTCTTTGTTTCTCTTCCCCAAATGGCTACATTAAATAATTTGACTAATGAATTTGAAATGGCACTTCCTATCACTCAGAGCTGTTGTGGAATTTCTTGGATGTACAGTTGAAAACTTCATTCCACATAAGAAAGTCAGGCATGTTACTTTTTTACAAGCTCACACTTAATTTTTCACTGTTTTTTACTTTAGATTTATGCAAAGAAAAATGTATATACAAAAATACAAAGGTGCTTCACACCTGTGAACTTTCTGCCAGCCACTTATAGTGTGGCCGCATTGATTTGTAAGGAGCTGAAAACCTACCCCAGGCACAAGGCTGTCACTTCGTCTCAATTCAAGGGAGGTGGTTAATTACTCTTTCTTCTAGCTGGCTAACCTACTGAACATTTCTTTCCACTATATACCAAAAGATGTGTGTACCTAATGTATGCAGGTCCCTACCTGTTTCATCAGACTTGTTTCCTATCATCTATGAACCTTCTCTGCCTCCAGTGTCACATAGTCAGCTGGCTACTTTCACTTCTCATTGGCCAATGGTGTATACTTCATAATAGGCCTTTACTAAACCCATCCCACTTTTCTGACCTCATGTATCAGGTCTGCATAATTCATGCATCAAACATTCCCACTTTGTACAAATTACGTATATATAAAAATCTCACCATTGACAAGGTCCTTTAGTTTGGTTACTCTGTGTGTAGAAAGAGACAGGATAGCATTTTGGGTGGGTGTGGTATATCTAAAAAAGCATGGGGATGGTTGCATTGCTATATGCACACAAAGGAAGCTAGAGTAAGACCTTCCTCTACAACTTTATTGTCTTGAGACAAGGTTTCTCACTGAGCCAGAAGCTTAGTTCCCACTAGGCTGACTGGCCAGCAAGCATTTCAGATCTGCCTATCTTTGCCTTCCTATTCTGGGATGACTGGCACACTCTGTTACTGGCTTTTCATGTGGGTGCTCGTGTTTGTGATGGGAACTCCAGTTTTCAAGCTTGCAAAGGAGGTATGCTTATCTATTGAGCACATCCCCAGCACCCTATATTTGAACATTTTAATTCATATATGATGATTATATGTATTTATGAGATACCATCTAATCTTTTAGTACATTATACATTGTGCTATGGTGTTCTATTGTATTCTGAGTAACTATGGATGTTTACAATGTAAAGTATATTGTTGTAAAAAAATTAGAAAAGAAGATTTCGAATGTTTTCACTCCATAGACATGACTGATAGGGCTCTTTGAAATGTAGCCCTGCTAACTCCAAGTGGGGAGTTCAGCTAGTTGGGGGTGAGAACGAGCCATCCTATTAAGGAATGTAATGGTATAAGATTCAAAGGTAAAAAGTAATAAAATCTTATTTCCTCCAAGGATGTATAGCTGTGGTCATTTCAAATAAAAGAAAATTGCCTGTGTGTTAATTGTGTGTTAACATAATTGTTAATTGTGTTAGTCCATTCTTTTTTGTTTCACTAGGGTGGGTTTGTGGAGTTACAATGCTTCAATTTTTCCTCTGGCTTTGCCTTGACCAGTGGATTCAGGAGGAGGGGAAGGCATATCCTCCAAGGGAGACTGACAATATCTAGAAACATTCTTGTTTATCACTACCTGGGATCGAGGTGTGTGCCACCAGACCCATTAGTCTGAGGTTGGGGTGCTGTTGAACAGCCAAAGGATATAGCTCAGCTTACACAATAAAGAAGTGTCTCACTCCCCATTCCCCTTAGCAGCACCTCAGAGAAACACCGCTCTAGTCTCCATATTCTACCTAAGTACTGGTATTTCCTTCTTTTATGGATCCATCTCATTAATCATTAAAATGCAGTAGGAGGACAGAACTGGTAATTGAAGTCCTCTTTCACAGCCACATATGTAACAATAAGCATCATGTGATTTCTTATAATTACCTAATAATAGACCCAGGGAGAGGATGGGAATTTGTTTCTCATTAGTATTAAATGCAAGTAATGTATGAACACATTCTTCTAGAATAATAATTTCAACATCATGGAAAAAAATAAAGTCTTCCTAGCAACCACTCCCTTATTTCCCACAAACAATTATTTTGGTTTTATTCTCACCTTGGTATATCCTTCTATAACTAATAAAGATGAACATGAATCCTATGCCCTACTTAAACATTTTATTTTATCATTCTGGTATGTTATCATCTAATCTTCCAGCTATGAATATAAATCACTTTGTAAAAGCAAACTAGTTAGAAATTTACGAAGCACAAAGGAGAAGTATAGATTGCATGTTATGGAGTTCAAAGAAAGAAAAAGTAATTTTACTTGTAAGAGTAGGAAGGTACATGTGGCATGTAGAATTTAGGGATTCACAGAGTTCTTGGAATCAAATCTTAGATCTGACAAGTATTTACTGGCAAATGGATGGAACTTGAAAATATCATCCTGAGTGAGGTAGCCCAGTCACAACAGAACACACATGGTATTCACTCAGTGATAATTGGATACTAGCCCAAAAGTTCAAAATACCCAAGATACAATTCACAGACCTCATGAAGCTCAAGAAGAGGGAAGACCGAAGTGTGGATGCTTCAGTCCTTCTTAGAAGGGGGAACAAAATACACACAGGAGGATATATGGAGACAAAGTGTGGAGCTGAGACTAAAGGAAAGGCCATCTAAAGACTACCTGACCTGGGGATCCATCCCATTTACAGTTGCCAAACCAGAACTCTATTGTGGATGCTGGGAAGTGCATGCTGACAGGAGCCTGATATGGCTGTCTCCTTGGAGATTTCACTGTAATGATCTGAGGTCCTTCTAAACATAATCCAACCATACCACATTCATTATGGATTGAACAGTGATCCACAGACTCATATCCACTGGGCCCCAGAAAATGTAACTTTACTTATAAATAGGGTCTTTGCAAGTGCTGATTAATTGCAGGATCTAAATCATCACTAAATAATCCTAAATTCCGAATGGACCTCAAGTCCAGTGGCTTGTGTTCCCAAGAACACAGGAGAAGCCATAGACACATTCAAAAAGAAGGTTCTAAAAAGGTGTGGGCAGAAAATGGTTTTGGTATCACAAACCAGGAAATGTAAAACTTAAAGACAGAAAAGAAACTGGCTTTTCTGCTACTTTGAATTTGCACCCAGGCACAGATCCTGTGCTACAGCCCCTTGCCTCACCACACTGATATCCAGAAACAGCTTGACTCCCAGAAGTTCTGACACCCCCAGGCTCACAGATCATATTCTCCAGACACCCTCCCACACCCAAGGAAGCCCAACATAACCAGGCTCACAGGAGGGACAGGCTCCAGTCAGAGACGAAAGGCCAGAGATAACCAGATGGTAGGAGTCAAACACAAGAATATAATCAACAGAAATGAATGCCACTTGGCAACATCAGAACCCAGTTCTCCCACCACAGAAAGTCCTGGATATCCTAATATACCTGAAAAGGAAGATTTTGATCTAAAATTACATCTCATGAAGATAATAGAGGATGTTAAAAAGGACCTAAATAAATATCTTAAAGAAATACAGGAGAACACAGATAAACAGAAGCCCTTAAAGAGAAAACACATAAATCCCTTAAAGAAATACAGGAGAATACAATAAAATAGGTGAAGAAATTGAACAAAACTGTCCAGGATCTAATAATGGAAGTAAAAATATTAAAGAAATCACAAAGGAAGACAACCCTGGAAAAACCTAAGAAAGAGATCAGGACTCACAAATGTAAGCATCACCAACAGAATTCAAGAGACAGAAGATAGAATCTCAGGCATAGAAAATACAATAAAAGACATTGACACAACAGTCAAAGAAAATACAAAGTGCACGAAGTTTCTAACACAAAACGTCCAAGAAATACAGGACACAATGAAAAGATGAAACCTAAGAATAATAAGTACAGAAGAGAGTGAAGACTCCCAGTTCAAAGGGACAGTTTAAATCTCCAAAAAAAAACCCCTTCTCTAACCTAAAGAAAGAGATGCTCATAAATGTAGAAGAAGCCTAAAGAACTCCAAATAGATTGGACCAGAAAAGAAGTTCCTACCATCACATAATAATCAAAACACCAAATATACAGAACAAAGAAAGAATATTAAAAGCAGTAAGAGAAAATGGTCATGTAACATATAAAGGTAGACCTATCAGAATTACTTCTCAACAGAGACTCTAAAAGACAGAAGATCTTGGGAAGATGTCATACAAACCCTAAAGAGAACACAAATGTCAGCTCAGGGTACTATACCCAGCAAAACTCTCAATTACCATAGATGGAGAAACCAAGATATTCCATGACAAAACCAAATTTACACAATATCTTTCCACAATACAGCCCTACAAAGGATGATAGAGGGAAACCACCAACACAAGGAGGGAAATTATACTCTAGAAAAAGCAAGAAGGTAATTTTTCCAACAAACCCAAAAGAAGATAGCCACACAAACATAACTCCACCTCTAATAACAAAAATAACAGGAAGCAACAATCACTTCTCTTTAATATCTCTTAACATCAATGGACTCAATCCCCAGTAAAAAGACATAGACTAAGGGACTGGATAAATAAACAGGACCCAACATTTTGCTGCACACAGGAAACACACCTCAGTGACAAAGACAGATACTACCTCAGAGTAAAAGGCTGGAAAAAAAAATCTTCCAAGTAAATGATCATAAGAAACAAGCTGGTGTAGCCATTCTAATATCCAATAAAATAGACTTTTCAACCAGAAGTTATCACAAGAGATTGCCAAGGACACTTCATACTCATCAAAGGAAAAATTCACCAAAATGAATTCTTAATTCTGAACATATATGCCCCAAATGCAAGGGCAACCACATTTGTAAAAGAAACTTTACTAAAGCTGAAAGTACACATTGAAACTCACACAATAATAGTGGGAGACTTCAATAACCCACTCTCATCAATGGCCAGATGTTGTGGATAGCCCTGGCCTTGTATTTTGATGCTATTTCCCCTTTTCTGGAAAGGGCTGCAGAGGAGGAGTGAATCAGTAAATTCTAATGAACCTTCTGCCCACCTTAATTTGTAAAAATAAAGGCTAGAACCAATGATTGGGCAGTACAAGGGGAGGGGGAGAAATACAGGTTTGTGGGAAGAGAGAGGATGGCTGGGGAGGAAGACGATGTAGGAACAGGAGGTGGAAGGCAAGTGAGTGGCTTGGAAAACCAGCAAGCTATAAGGGTCTCATAGCTGGGGAATAGAATAGTCTAGTGGTGAATCTGCCCAATCTAGGCATGCAGCATATATTCATAATTATTGAGGTGTGTTTTCTTTGATGGGTCCTATTTGGGTTGGAGATTTACCGCAACAGACAGATCATGGAAATAGAAACTAAACAGAGACACAGTGAGACTAACGTAAGTTATGAAACAAATGGATTTAACAGAACATTTCATCCTAAAAGAAAAGAATATACCTTCTTCTCAGCACCTCATGGTACCTTCTCCAAAACAAGCCTCAACTGATTCAAAAAGATTGGATTAATTCCATGCATTCTATCTGACAATCACAGACTAAGGCTGGTATTCAATAACAACAAAAACAACAGAGACCCCATATACTCATTGAAACTGAACAATTCACTACTCAATAATTTGATCAGGGAAAAAAATAAAGAAAGAAATTAAAGACATTTTAGAATTTAATGAAAATGAAGGCTCAACATACCCAAACTTATGGGACACAATGAAAGCAGTGCTAAAAAGAAAACTCACAGCTCTGAGTGGCTTCATATAGAAATTGTTGAGGTTCTATACTAGCAGCTTAACAGCACATCTGAAAGCTCTAGAACAAAAAGAAAAAAATACACCCAAGAGGAGTAGATGGCAGGAAATAAACTCAGGGCTGAAATCAACCAAGTAGAAACAAAGAGAACTGTATAAAGAATCAACAATACCAGGAGCTGTTTCTTTGAGAAAATCAACAAGATAGATTAACCTTTAGTCAAACTAAAGGGCTCAGAGACAATATCCAAATTAACAAAATTAGAAATGAAAAGGGAGACATAACAATAAAACTGAGGAAATTCATAAAGCCCACCAAATTCAACTACAAAAGCATATACTCAATAAAAATGGAAAACCTAGATGAAATGGATGATTTTCTAGACAGATACCAGGTACCAAAGTTAAATCAGGCTCAGATAGACCATCAAAACAGTCCCATAACCGCTAAGAAAATAGAAAGAGTCGTTAAAGGTCTCTCAACCCCCCCCCAAAAAAAAAACCCCAGGGCCATATGGTTTTAGTGCAGAATTCTGCCATACCTTCAAAGAAAATCTAATTCCAATATTTCACAAACTATTCCCCAAAATAGAAACAGAAGGAACACTAACTAATTTGTTCTATGAAACCACAGTTATGCTGATGCCTAAGCCACACAAAGACCCAACAAAACAAGAGAACTTCAGGCCAATTTACCTTATGAATGAATATCGATGCAAAAATGCTCAATAAAATTCTCGAAAACCAAATCCAAGAACGCATCAAAATGATCATTCACCATAATTAATTAGGCTTCATACCAGAGATGCAGCATTGGTCAATATATAGAAATCCATCAAAATAACTTCCTATATAAACAAACTCAAAGAAAAAAAACACATGATCATCTCATTAGATGCTGAAAAGGCATTTGACAAAATGCAACACCCCTTCAGGTTAAAAGTCTTGAAAAGATAAGGAATTCAAGGTGCATACCTAAACATAATAAAAACAATATACAGCAAACCAGTAGCCAACATCAAACTAAATGGAGAGAAACACAAAGCAATCTCTCTAAAATCGGGGACTAGGCAAGGCTGCCCACTCTCTCCCTACCTATTCAATGTAGTACTCGAATTACTAGCCAGAGCAATTAGACAACAAAAAGAGGTCAAATGGATACAAATTGGAAGGGAAGAAGTCAAAATATCTCTATTTGCAGATGATATGATAGTATAATTAAGTGACCCCAAAAATTCCACTGGAGAATTCCTACAGCTGATAAACAACTTCAGCTAAGTGGCTGGATATAAAATTAACTCAAACAAATCAGTAGCCTTCCTCTACTCAAAGGATAAATGAGCTGAGAAAAAGTCAGGAAACAACACCCTTTACAATAGTCACAAATAATATAAAATATCTTGGCATAACTCTAACCAAGCAAGTATAAAATCTGTATGACAAGAACTTCAAGTCTCTGATGAAAGAAATCAAAGAAGATCTCAGAAGATGGAAAGATCTCCCATGCTCATGGATCTACAGGATCACCACAGTAAAAATGGCCATCTTACCAACAGCAATCTACAGATTCAACGAAATCCCCATCAAAATTCCAATTCAATTCTTCAGAGATAAAAAGAGCAACTGTCAAATTCATCTGTAATAACAAAAAAAATAAAACCAAGATATAGAAAACCATCCTTAACAACAAGAAGAGAACTTCTCAGGGAATCACCATCCCTGACCTCAAGTTCTACTACAGAGCAATGGTGATAAAAACTGCATTGTATTGTAATAGAGACAGGCAGGTAGATCAATGGAATAGAATTGAAGACCCAGAATTAAACCCACACACCTATGGTCACTTGATCTTTGACAAAGAATCCAAAACCATTCAGTGGAAAAAGACAGCATTTTCAATAAATGGTGCTGGTTCAACTGTTGGTCCACATGTAGAAGAATGCAAATGTATCCATTTTTACCTCTTTGTATAAAGCTCAAGTCCAACTGGATCAAGGACCTCCACATAAAACCAGATACTCTGAATCTAATTGAAGAGAAAGTGGGAAAGAGTCCTGACACAGTGTCACAAGGGAAGATTTCCTGAACAGAACACCAATGGCAACCTAAAGATTGCAAATAGTTCTTTACCAACCATACATCTGATAGGTCTACTATCCAAAATATATACAAAACTCAAGAAGATCAATTCCAGAGGACCAAATAACCCTATTAAAAATGGGGTACAGAGCTAAACAAAGAATTCTCAACTGAGCACCTAAAGAATTATTCAACATCCTTATTCATCAGGGAAATGCAAATCAAAATGAACCTGAGATTCCACCTCATACCAATCAAAATGGCTAAGATCAAAAACCCAGGGGAAAACAGATTCAGGCAAGGATGTGAAGAAAGAGGAACACTCTTCCATTGCTGGTAGGATTTGCAAGCTGTTAAAACCACTATGAAAAACAATCTGGTGGTTCCTCAGAAAATTGTAAATAGTTCTACCTGAAGACCCAGATATCCCACTTCTGGCCATATACCCAAAATATGCTCTAACATATAACAAGGATACATGTTCCACTATATATTCACAGCAGTCTTATTTATAATAGACAGAAGCTAGAAGCACCTAGATGTACCTCAACAGAAGAATGGATACAAAAAATATGGTATGTTTACACAATAGAGCACTCCTCAGCTATTAAAAACAATGCCTTCATGAAATTTGCGGGCAAATGGATGGAACTAGAAAATATCATCCTGAGTGAGGTAACCCAGACACAGAAGGACATACATGGTATGCACTTACTGATGAGTGGATATTAGCCCAAAAGTTTAGACTACCCACAATACAACTCACAGGCCATATGAATCTTACCAAGAAAGAACAGAATATGTAGATGCTTCAATCCTACTTATACAGGGGAACAAAATAATCACAGGAGGTAGAGGGCCTTGGAGGGAGAGAGGAGGGGGAGGGAAAAATAGGTTGAACAGGATCAGGTATGGATAGAGACAGGAGAGAAGTCCAGAAGGCTGGAAAATGAATAGAAATATGTAGAAGTGGAGGGTGGGGAATGTGGGTTGGAGAGACCACTAGAAAGTGTCAGACAATAGGAAAGCAAGAGGCTTCCAGGACCCAGTGGGATGACATTAGTTGAAATACCCACCAAAAGGGAGATAGAACCTGTAGAGACCATCTCCAGTGGCTAGGCATGGCCTCCAGCTGAAAGATGGGGCCACCCACCTGCCTCAAAAATTTTAACCCCGAATTGTTCCTGTCTAAAGGAAATGCAGGGACAAAAAATAGAGCAGAAACCAAAGGAAAGGCCATCTAGAGACCAGCCCGTCGTGGGATCCATCCTATCTGCAAACACCAAACCTTGACATTATTGATGATGTCATGAAGTGTCTGGGATAGGTGTCCTCTGACTAATGCAGATGCAAATACTCACAGTCAAAAATGGAACTGAGCCCAGGGTCCCCAATGGAAGAACTAAAGAAGCTGAAGGAGATTTCAACTCCATAGAAAGAACAACAAGATCAGCTAACTGGACTCTCCCCACCCCCAGAGCTCCCAGAAACTACACCATCAGCCAAAGCGTATACATGGATGGATCAATGGCTCCAGCTACATTTGTAGCAGAGGACTGCTTCATTTGGCATCAATTCGAGGGGAGACCCTTGGCTCTGTGGAGGCTTGATGCACTAGCATAGGGGAAGGATAGAGAGGTGAGGTAGGAGTAGTGGGTGGGTGGAGGAGCACCTTCTTAGAGGAAAAGGGGAGAGGGAATGGGATGGGGATTTGCAGAGGGGAGACTGGGAAGGGAGATAACATTTGGAATGTAAATAAGTTTAAAAAAGCAATTCAAAGAAAAAAGAAAATACACTCTACTACAGCTCATGGAGAAAACATGGCTTTGATATACTTTGATATAACACTCTTAGACTCAGAACTGTGTAAGAATAAATTATTATTTTAGGTCACCAAAGGTAATTGTTATGATCCCTCTGGAGACTAATTGAAAGCCCTATTTGCCTCTTGCCTGCTTCCTTCCTTTCAGTGATTATACAATGGCTTGTAGTAGGGCAAAGCACTGCACCTGCCTGGAGCTAATCATATGAACCTCTCTCACTTGGTCAGCTAAAATCCTGTTTTGCTCCTAAATATCCTAGCTTCTCTTCAGAGCTGTGAGAGTCCCCCACTCACTGTTTATATAAAAAATTCAAATCACTATTTTGTATCTGATGGATAGAATGACTTTTTAAGTCATTCCCTTTAATTTCTTGTTTCTCTTTAATGGATAATTATCCCTATTATATTTTCTTTCAAGTAACAAATATGGAATGTAATATAGACTGTTATATAGAATAAGTAAATGTTTCTCTTATAAAGGGTAATGTATTTGCCTATTTTTTTATTCTACAAAGAAACACCTGAGGCTAGATTGTACACAAATAGTACATAAAGAAAGACAACTTACTTAACTCATAATTCTGAAGGTATAAGAACATGGCACCAGTACAGGTTTCACTCTGGAAAGATTTCATGGTAGGTATCACCACAGTGGGGGTTTATGCAAGAGGAAAATAGCCCAGTATAGGATGAAGACAGACAGAGGCCAAAGACCTGTAGTCTCGCACTCTTATATCCATACTTAAGAGAGAACTGGGTGTCCATGACAATCACTTTGATCCTTGCCAACACTGGTGAGCTGATTGCTTTGCATCAGGTTTGTTTTCTCCCATATCCTCAATCCTAGATCCAACCTCCGGAAAGACACACAAATCACGTGTAAAGCAAAGCAGGGAGCTTTTATTCTTCTCTTTTTAAAAGATTTATTAATTTACCTAATAAATGTATATGTGTGTGTTTTCTCTGCATGTATGTCTACGCACCAGAAGAGGGCATTGGATTCTGAGATTACAGCTACAGATGAGTGTCAGCTGCCATGGGAATTCTGGGAACTGCACCCAGGACCTTTGGATATGCAGCCACTGCTCTTAACCACTGAGCCATCTCTCCATCCCAAAACTTTTACTTCTAACGTGACTCTCATCCTTCTAAAATATGTGTGAGAGCTGGCCCATCCATCCCTGCTCTGCACTTCTAGATACTGGATACTGTTACACAACAGACAGATTCCGGCTCATTCCTTGTCAAGCTTCTTTACAAGCCTGAAAAGGTTTTTGACTAAGCATTTGTGAGCATCCTTGAGACCAAACCACTCTCACTTGCTGGAGCCATGTGGCTGCTCATGAACATTGGTTGACTAATGATCTAGAGCAGTGGTTCTCAACCTTCCTAATGATGTGTCCCTTTAATATAGCTTCTCACTCTGTAGCGACCCTCAACCATAAAATTTTTGTTGCTACTTCATGACTATAATTTTGCCTCTCTTATAAATCATAATGCAGGTATCAGTGTTTTCTGATGGTCTTAGGCTACCTCTGTTAAAGGCTTGTTTGACCACCAAGGGAGTCGTGACCCACAGGTTGAGAACCACTGATCTAGATACATGAATAAGGAACTCAAAAGAAAATCTCTTTATAAATCTGGTTTGAGACACAGAAGCTCAACACCTGCAAACAACTCATATGATACGGTAATACAAAGGAATTATTACTTTTGGTGTATTTGTTTCAATATTGAGCTCATAAAATGTGATCAACATGATTTCATGATGGCTGATATTATTGACTTATGAGGAAATGATTATAAAAAATCAAATGATTAGGGTAGGTTCATGATGACTGTCTCTGGATAAAAAGCCTCAGAGAAATTAAGAAGATCTCTATGTAAAGATAGCTATGTTCTTTTCAAATTCAGAGAGAATATGAAAAACATTCTAATGTTCTCAAAGCAATCTGAAGTTGACATATTTTAAACCATTACAGTTTGAATTATCTTTAATAACCTTGATAGTATTCACACATAAACACATGAATACACAGAAGCCTGCTTCTCATTTAATTTTTCCCTAATTTTCCAAGACCATTATAAACACACACACACACACACACACACACACACACACACTTTAACACAACTCATATGCAAAATGGTAAAATAGAAATTTCATGTTCATAGGCCACCAGTGTATTTTGAGAACCACCAGCTGTGAATACACAAGTTACAGATGAGAAGGAAGAAGGTTATATGTACAATAACCCTACAAAAATTTTAAAATGCATTGATGACATTTATGTTAGTAAAAGTGATGATACGTCTTAGTTATTTCCTTCTTTCTCTTGTTAATTGACTGAGTCCTTGAAACTAAACTTTAAGGAAGTGTACCCTCTGGTATTTCTCCAAAATTCAATGGTTCTGAAGCTACTGAACAGTAATAAATACAAACAAGGGTAAATTCCCTGACTAGGGCCAAAGATCGAATATTTCTGCTTTCAAGTCCAGCCTTTTACTCTTGGTTTTTGTTTTTTGTTTTAAATTTTTTATTAGTTATTTTCTGTATTTCCATTTCAAATGGTATCCCCTTTTCCAGTTTCCCTCCAAAAATCCCCCGTCTGGGCCCCCCCCCCCCCGCTTCTATGAGGGTGCTCCCCCACCCACATACCCACCCACTTCTGCTTCTCCGTCCTGACATTCCCCTACACGGGGGCATCAAGCCTTCACAGGACCAAGGGCTTCTCCACCCATTGATGTCCCACAGGCCATCCTCTGCTACATATGTGACTGGAGTCATGGGTGACTCCATATGTACTCTTTGGTTGGTGGTTTAGTCCCTGGGAGCTGTGAGGAGGTGATCTGGTTGGTTCATATTGTTGTTCCTCCTATGGGGCTGCAAACCCCTTCACCTCCTTCAGTTCTTTCTCTAACTCCTCCATTGGAAACCCCGTGCTCAGACCAATGGTTGGCTGTGAGCATCCAGCCTTACACTCTTAACGTACTCCTTGACAGCTAAGTTCAAGCTGTAAGGACCTGCAAAGTAACAAGACAGCGCTCAGAATAATATACAACTTCAGTTCAGCTGTGCACTTGACACTGCCTTTCTAGTTGTAGCATGAACAGCTCAGTCAAGTCTACTCCAGTTTGCCTGTGTACTCCCAGTACATCAAGGGCAGTGCCTAGGCTGCTAGCCTCTGACAAGGGAAGGAAGCAGCAACCAGTCTATCCTTGCCAGGGGACACACAGCACAGGCACCTGGAAGCTCATACCACTTGTAGCATCAGTCCAGAGAATACCTGGTACTCTCTTGATTCTAAATGCCTCTGGGTCTTCCCAGTGGGCATTTCTTGACATCTTCAGCTCAACTCATATGAAATGAAAATGTGTAGCACTGTCTCAAAATGCTATTTTTTGGTGTACATTTCATTAGATAGTTCACTGTCTTATTTTTTCAAAATTAGACATAAATAAATTATAAAAATAAATAACAAACAGGCATGGTTGAGCTCTGAGGTTTCAGATGGTTGAAATACTAAATTCCACAGGTCCTCTGCCTCAGATGCAATGAACCTATACTTTATAGGCCATTCTGAAGGAACTAGGCTCAATCACAATTTTATTTGGAAGGAGTCTTTGTTGCTATTTAAGAATTCGGAAGGAAAAGAAAAATGAGATCCATTAAAGATATACTAACTGATGACAGTAAACACTGTGGTTCTAGCACAGGGTTTAATAAACCAATAGCAAACAACAGCCATAAACATGTCTGAAACAAACATGCTTAAAACTTGAAACTGAGAAAAGTGGAATTCTTAAGCCAATGCAGAGGTGATGAATTATTCAGCAAACAGTACCAGGAAATATACTATAGTTGTCCTTCAGCAAAAGAGGGTGTGCTGATTTCTAGATGCATTGGCTCACTAAAATCCTTAAATAGTCCATTTACTTCTGTAAAATTGTGTTTGCATACTGTAAAAACAGGGTTTGCATACATCCTATGCATACCCTTCCTGGATATGTCATCTCTAAACGGTTTAATACCTAATACAATGTAAATGCTATTTGAATAGTTACCATTCTGTTTTGTTTAGAGAATGATCATAATAAAAACTATAAAAACTCAGTGGGTTTACTATTTTCTTTTCTGAATATTTTAAATCCATGGTTGGTTGATTCAACGACATTACAACCTGTAGATACACAAGGTAGATGAAAGTTTTCTGCTACTGTTTGAATGTTAAATAATCCCTTATAGTCTCTTATGTTTGAACACTTGAGCCTCAGATTGTGTGCTGTTTTGGGTGGTTGTATTCTACCTAAAAAGACTGAGTTACCATAGAGGGCAGATAATAGCTCAGTTATTCCCAGCTCATGGACACTACCTCTGGATTTGACAATGTAAAGTAGCTAACCACCTATTTTTTTCTTTTTTTATTGGTTATTTTATTTATTTACCTTTCAGACATTATTCCCTTTCCCAATTTACCCTCCACAAACTTTCTATACCCACTTTCCTCCCCCTGCCTCTATGAGGGTGCTACACACACACACACACACACACACACACACACACACACACACACTATCCCACCTCAGTGCCCTAGCATTCCCCTACCCTGGATCATTGAGCCTCCACAGGATCAAGGGCCTCCCCTCCCACTGATGACAGATAAGGAAATCCTCTGCTGCATATGCAGCTGTCCCTCCATGGGTATATATGGGTCCCTCCATGTGTACTCTTTGGTTGGTGGTTTACTCCCTGGGAGCTTGAGGGCCTGGTTGGTTGATAATGTTGTTCTTCCTATGGGATTGCAAACCCCTTCAGCTCCTTCAATCCATCCCCTAACTACTCCATTGGGGTCACCAAGCTCAGTCTGATGTTTGGCTTCCTGCATCTGTATGTGTATTAGTCAGGTTCTGTCAAAGCCTCTCAGGGGACAGCTATACCAGGCTCCTGTCCAGCAAGTGTGTCTTGGCATCAGCAATAGTGTCTGGGTTTGGTGTCTGCAGATGGGATAGATCCCTAGGTGGGGCCATCTCTGGATGGCCTTTCCTTTAGTCTCTGCTCCACTCTTTGTCCTTGCATTTCCTTTTGACAGGAGCAATTCTGGATTAATATTTTTGAGAGGGCGGGTGACCCCCATCCCTCAAATGGAGCCTGTGCTTATCCATTGGATATGGTCTCTACAGGTTCTATCTCCACTTTTTTGGGTATTTCAGCTAATGTCATCCCTGTTGGATTCTGTAAACTTCTTGGATCCCTGGCATCTGGGACTTTATAGTGGCTACAGTCAGCTCTCCCTCTCCCACTGCTATATACCTCCATTCAAATTCTTGACCTTCTGGACTTCTCCCTTGTCTCCTCCCACATCTGACCCTGCCCCCCCCCTTTCGCTCACCCTCCTCTCTCCCTTCCAGATTCCTCCCTCCCTCTACCTCCTGTGATTATTTTCTTCTCCCTTCTGAGTAGGACTGAAAAATCCACACTTTGGTCTTCCATCTTCTTAGATTTCATATGGTCTATGAGTTGTATTGTGGGTACTCCAAAGGTTTTACCTAATATATACTTATCAGTGAATACAAACCATGTGTGTTCTTTTGTGACTGAGTTACATCACTCAGGATGATATTTTCTAGTTCCATCCATTTGCCTGTGAATTTTACAAAGTCATTGCTTTTAATAGCTGAATAGTACTCCATTGTGTAAATGTACCACATTTCCTGTATCCATTCTTTTGTTGAGGGACATCTAGGTTGTTTCCAGCTTCTGGCTATTATAAATAAGGCTGCTATGAACATAGTTGAACACAGATCCTTGTTATATTTTGGAGCATCTTTTGAGTATATGCCCAGACGTGGTATAGCTGCATCCTCAGGTAGAACTATTTATAATTTTCTGAGGAAATGCCAGATTGATTTCTAGAGTGGTTGTACCAGCTTGCAGTTCCTCCAGCAATGGAAGAGTGTTCCTCTTTCTTTTCCACATCCTTGCCAGTATCTGCTGTCACCTGAGTTTTTGGTTTTAGTCATTCTGATTGGTGTATGGGAGAATCTCATGGTCATTAGGATTTGCATTTCCTTGTTGACTAAGGATGTTGAACATTTCTTTAAGTGCTTCTTGGCCATTTGAGATTCTTCAGTTGAGAATTCTTTGCTTAGCTTTGAACCGCATTTTAAATAGGGTTATTTGGTTCTCTGGAGTCTAATTTTTTGTGTTTTTAAATATATTTTTGGATATTAGCTCTCTATTAGATGTAGTGATGATAAAGATCTTTTCCCAATCTGTTGGTTGCCATTTTGTCCTATTGAGTAATATTTTTAATAGGGTTATTTGTTTCTCTGGTGTCTAACTTCTTGAGTTGTTTGTATATTTTGGATATTAGCCCTCTATCGGATGTAGAATTGGTAAAGATCTTTTCCTAATCTGTGGATTGCCTTTTTGTCCTATTGACAGAGAGTGTCCTTTGCCTTACAGAAGCTTTTCAATTTTTTGAGGTCCAATTTGTCAATTGTTGATCTTACAGCATGAGCCATTGGTGTTCTCTTCAGGAAATTTTCCCCTGTGGCAATGTATTTGAGGTTCTTTCCCATTTTCTCTTCTATTAGATTTAGAATATTCTTTTTTATGTGAAGGTCCTTGATCCAGCTGGACTTGAACTTTGTTCAAAGAGAGAAGAATGGATCAATTTGAATTCTTCTACATGCTGACTGCCCGTTGAACCAGCACCATTTATTGAAAATTCTGTCTTTTCCCACTGAATAGTTTTGGCTTCTTTGTCAAAGATCAAGTGACCATTCATGTGTGGGTTCGTTTTTGGGTCTTTAATTCTATTCCATTGATCTTCCTGCCTGTCTCTGTACCAATATCGTGTGGGTTTTATCACTATTGCTCTGTAGTAGAGCTTGGGGTCAAGGGTAGGGATTCCCCAAGAAGTTCTCTTACTGTTAAGAATGGTTTTCTATATGCTGGGTTTTTTGTTATTCCAGATGAATTTGAGAATTGCTCTCTATATCTCTGAAGAATTGAGTTGGAATTTTGATGGAAATTGAATTGAATCTGTAGGTTGCTTTTGGTAAGATGGCCATTTGTATCCCACTATCACAAACACAATCTACTTTACTATCATTCTGTGCCCACAATAACACACTATGTTCTCTAATTTGTTAAGCCAAAATAAGTCATTCCTCCCTAAAGTGTTCTTTTAAAGACTGGTTATATCTTAGTCACACTAAGTGGGACAACTTTCACTTTGCAAATCATTAGATTAAAATCCTAATACCAGAGTAAGGATTCAGAGCTCTGACCCCAGAATTAAAAAAAAAAAAGTCTTCCTATGAAAAATAAACAAAACCCAAAGGCAAATAAAATTTAGAGAAATACATTAGTGAATGTATGTATAGGAAACACTGGTATCCTTTATAAACAGAGTTTCTTTAAATTGTAATTATCTATTGGTCTATCATATGTCATCTCTGCCTATTATGTGTATATGTATGCATATGCATACATACAAAGACACGTGCTTACAATAGTATATGTGCAGAGTTCACAGGACAACTTTCCGTAGTTGATTATCATATATGTCCCAGGAATTAAAGGCAATAAATGTGTGGTACAACTTGGTAGCAAGCACCTTTACCTACTGCGTTATTTCTTTGTAGGCTTACAAAGAATCTTTAAAATTTTAAAGCAAATGGTAAGTAGAGATTCATAGCAAAATGTCAGTGATCATTGAGATACTAACCACAAACACAGACGTACAGGATGAGAATAGATTTGAAATTCATTAACTGCACTACTTACCAAAATATGCTGTATTGTTTAATTTTCCCACTAACTAATTCTTATCAATTGGCAAGAATTTTAGTAAACAAAAAAAATGCTGTATTTTCAAAGATGTAAAGAAATACTGTCAGTTGTATGTATGAAAACTCTATGGTACAGAAGGTTTTTTTGTTTTGTTTTGTTTTAATTTCATGAAGTCCCATTTATTGATTACTGATTTTTATTTCCTGGGTGATTAGAGACATATTCACAAAGTCCTTATTTGAGCCTATACCCTGAAATATACACCCTACAATTTTTCTAGAAATTTTAGAGTTTCAGGTCTAAAATTTCAATCTGTAATTCATTTGGATGTTTTTAATCTAATACTTTTACTAAACCTTTGAGAACTTCATACAATGTATTTTAACTGTATTCATCTTCCATTCCTCCTAGATCAGTGTTTCTCCACCTTTCTAACGCCATGACCCTTTAATACAGTTCCTTGTGTTATGGTGACCCCCCACAACCACCACAAAGTCTATTCATTGCTACTTTGTAAGTGTAATTTTGCTGCTGTTAGAAATTGTAATGTAAATATCTGTCCTTTCCTTTTTTTTCCTTTTTTTTAAATTTTTTTTGAACATGAGATGCTTTTTTATAGCATGTTTTACAAGGGGAGGGGGTAAGAGGGGCCAGGTGGTGGAAAAGTACAAAATCTTCTTGGCCTGTGCCTTGAAACATGTCATGGTCTATATGGTACACTGCCTTGCATCATGATCTACCTGCAGTTCTTCAGAAGATATGGTACACTGCTTGAGTTATGGTCTCCCTGCTATTCTTCAGAAGATATGGTACACTGCTTTGAGTCTATCTGCAGTTGCCAAGCAGGATCTTGCAGTTGCCAAGCTTCAGGGGACATTGTGCAGGTGGGGAAAGGTAGGGGGTGAGGGTAAGGGCGAGGGTCCTGGCTTCTGGCATCTCCCCCTTCTCTGTTTAGTTAGAGAAGGCATCTTATGATCAATCCCAACTATGTGAGTTTTGAATTTGGATGTCTAATTATGGGGGGTCATAGACAAGTTCACAACCCCATATCTGTCCTTTCCAATGGTCTTAGGCAACCCATGTGCCAGGGTCCTTCAACTCCCAAAAGTTTGTGACCCACATTTTGAGAATTGTTCTTCTAGATTGGTCTCTATACCACACCCAACATCATGTCATGTATATATTTTTTCATAACCTGTGACAGTTTGCATATGCTTGGCCCAGGAAGTGACACTATTAGAAGGTGTGGCCCTGTTGGAGTAGGTGTGTCACTGTGAGTGTGGGCTATAAGACACTCATCCTAGCTGCCTAGAAGCCAATATTCTACTAGCAGCCTTCAGATGAAGATGTAAAATTCTTAGCTCCTCCTGCACCATGCCTGCCTGGATGTTCCCATGTTCCTGCCTTGAAGATATTGGACTGAACCTCTGAATCTGTAAGCCATCCCCAATTAAATGTTGTCCTTTATAAGACTTGCCTTGCTCATGGAGTCTGTTTACAGCAGTAAAACCCTAAGACATAACCCAAGTCTAATTTGTACTGCTCTATACTAATGGGTATTAGGCCATTCACTGGAGTGTGGTCAAACTTCCAGGAGCTGTATCCTTAAGGAAAACGGACTCTTCGTGTTTCAGAAATCAACTCTCAATAACACCTCAGTTAGGAATAAGGTCTCATGAGGTACTTTCCCTTCATGTTAGAATGTTGACTAGCTTTGTTTTGTACAGGTCATGTGTAGGTAACCACAATTAATATGAATTGATGAGTGTGGAGATACCCTCATGTCCAGAAGACACTGTTTTCTCCAGTCCTCCCAGTGTTCTGACTCTTAAAAATATTTCTATACCCTCCTTCCATGATGGTCCCTGAACCATTGGGGTGAGAGACATAGATATATCATTTGGGGCTAAGCACGCCACTAACACATTCTCTGCACGTAGGTGAGTTGTGTTTCTGCTGTAACCACTGTCCACTACATTAAAAACCCTTCTCTGATGAAGTCTTAGAGTTGAACTAATCTGTGAGTAGAAAAATATGAATTTACAGGACAATTTTATTCTATATCAATTTAGCAGAATATAGTATTAAGTTTACCCTTGGAGCCTATGAGGTCCCCATACAGAGTTTTGGGCCATATTTATAGTACCACACATGTGTGTTTCCTCTAGTAGAATAAGCCTTAAATCCAACTAGAAAGTAGTTGGACACTCCAGTAATATTCATGCCAATACGGCATTCAAGGGCCTGTCTTGTCAGGCTGGGGATTACTGTAGATAATAAGGTGCATATCTGGGCTCCCTCATAGCCTACACAGCACCTTTCAACTATCAAGCTACCAAGCAGGGAAGAAGTTCCATAGTAAGTATGAAATTGATTTCTCTACATCTTGTAACTGAAGTATGTGATTTACTTAGAAATAGAGTCTTATCATCAAGTTATTTTCAGTAATCAAGAGCAATGGCAAAAACCTGTATTGTTCAGAAAATCTCAGGGATATTTATAACCAACAGCTTGAGAGAATCATCCCACATCTGACATTGAGGTTTTTACTTGGCAACTAGACCTTGTAAGAGGACCATCGTATACCATGTAAAGTAGCTCCAATTAAATAAAAATATATGTGTTTTTGTATAATGTATTTTCTTACAAAATGGAACATTTCCATATGACTTTCTAAAGACATTCTTATGGATAGCTATACTCATATCCACTCCTTCAACCACCCTAACTTCCTAGTCCTCTCCATACTTAAACCTCCTTTCATATTATCCCCCTTTCCCTCTTATATCACCTATGTTCTACTGTTCCCCATGTGCCTTAAGATCTTTCTTTCCTATCCCCACCAATGGTTCCATTCTAGTTTCTTGGATTTTACAGGTGCTTCAAGCTAAAACCACAAACATAAAGATTCAATGCTAAGATCCACACATGAATGGTAATGTGTAATGTTTTATCTTTTGGGGGACTTCACTCAGCATGTTTTCCAGATCCATTCTTTTGTCTATACATTTAATAATTTCATCTCTCTTTATAGATTGATAAAATTCTATTGTGTACAATACCACATTTTTATTATGCATCGTTAGATAATGGACATCTAGTCTGTTTTCATGTTCTAGCTGTTGTGAATAGAGTACATATGAACATTGATGAGCAGGACTATATCTCTAGAGGATACAGTCTCTTCGGTCATGTGGTAGGTCTATTTCTAGTACTTGAGGAATGTTAGCATCTGAACACACCAGTTTTCACAGTGGCTATACCAATCTGCTCTACCTACATCCTCACCAGTATCTGTTGCCTTTTACTTTCTTTATCTTAGCATTCTGATTGGGATAAGGTAAAAATCTCAAAGTATTTTTAATTTCTATTTCCCTGATGCTAAGAATGGTGAACATTAAAATAATTCTTAGCCATTTGCATTCTTTCTTCAGAGAACTCTTTGTTCAGTTCTGTAACACATTTTTAAATTGTTTTTTCTCCCTTTGTACTTTGGATTTCAGGTTTATTTTTTGTGTTTGTTTGTTTGCTTGTTTGTTTGTTTTTGTTGTAGTCTTTTGTACATTCTAGATACTAATCCTCTGTGAGATGTACAGTTGTCACCATTTTTTCTCTACTCAATAGGCTTCTTCATCAGTAGGTTTGAATTCTAAATTCATGTGAACTTTCTGATGGGTAATTTAGCAATAAAGATCAGGACCTTTAAAAAGTCACGTACCCAACAACAGGGAGACCGGAGCCATTAAAAGGTCCCCTTAAATTACTGGAGGTCAGGCCTCTATCCCCGCCTTCACAAGTTTAGAATCGCCACAGCCCTTCTACACTTAGAGAAGGGAGGAAATGTCTGGGACTTCCCTGCTTACACACTGAAGGCCTAAAATCAGCCATAGGCCTAAAATCAATAATAGGCCTGTCATACATGTATGCTAACACTAAGTCTTGGGTCTCTGTGGAAAAACATTGAAACAGATGGCTATAAGCTATTGTAAACAGGCAGCCTTCATGGACATTTACCAGCCTGAATAGTCATAGACCTTGTAAATAGGTAGCCTTGGCAGACAATACCAACTTAGATAAGGACAAGTGAATCATAGGCAGAGTCATAGTGATCTGTCCCCTGAACCTTCACCCAGCCAATATCCTGCTTTGAAAGATATCTGTATTCCCCCTGAACACCCACGCTCCAGTGTCATCCCCTTCCCCACATCCTGCCTTTCTGTGTTTATAACCCCTGTGTGAATGAATTACGATTTGAAAAAAAATAAATAAATTATTTTTAAAAATGTAGGTAAGTCAAGCCAGCGGGCACCCAAGGATGGACTCAGTGAGACTAGACCCAGCATGACGGAAGTCATGTTCTTACAGTCCTGTGTCCTGCCCCTCCCCACCCCAATAAAAACAAAGTATGCATTAGCAACAACAAAAAAAAGTCACATACCTATGTTATACTTTTAAAAAATAGTCTACATGAAACTAATACTTCTATGCATAGAAATTATGTATGGTGATATAACTGTCAGGATTACTAGCATAAGGTAAAAATGATTAGTTATATAGACATCAGATTCAAATAATGAATGGATATTCAGAGTGGTGACTCTCAAAGTCTGAATCTTATAACCACAGCTCCAGCACCATCTGGAAAGCTGTTGAAGAGCAAATTTTCTGATCCTTCCAAGATAGAGAACCAGAATCTCTGGAGGGCAATTCCTAGAAGTCTGTATTTTAATAAACTTTCTAGGTAATTCTAGTGCTCACTGTATTTTTAAGAACCTCTTGTTTGGTGTGAAAGTCAGAGACTCAGGAAAGACTAAAAGAGACACATAGATCAAGTATTTTGAAGAACTTTTAAAGAAACTATTTGCCAAAGCAATTAAAACTACAAATGGTAGTACATGATTTGGAAGCAAGTGACAGTGGGGTCCTGTCAGCATTCCTTGAGAAAGTTCAGCTCCCTGGAACCCAGAGAGAGGCTCAGTGGGACTCCATCAAAACCCCAGTGAGTTCACAGAGTCATTGTACAAACTGCCTCACTTTTCTCTCAGAGTTGCTAGTGTGCATACTGTCTCATGGATGAATCAAACCAAGGAAATTAACCTCGGTAGCTCAGACAAAGGTTTGGAATAACTTTGGAGAGACAAGTAGAAGATACACTGCTAATATCACTGTTGAAAAAATTATATAGAAGAATATTCATTTGGTTAGTGTTTCTAAAATAGAATATTTTATATTTCAGAAGAGAAAAGCAGGCCTCAATCTCATCAAGATGAGAACCTTGCATAGCTACAACTGGCCCAACAAGATAGGCTAACTGCTGCAATCATGTTACAAATGTTATGACCAGAACCAACCACTTTTTGATCAGATCAAAGGCTCATTCTATGAGAATGTACCCATACTTGGCAATATTAAATGGTCTAAGAACCTTGTGATTAGGTCACAGACCCTAAGGAGGAACCTAACACTATTATTCTGCCAAAATGATTTACTATTCAATTGTCTCCTAATGACATATTCACCTACTTATAAATAGAACATCTTTCAACTGTCAGCAGAGAAGCTTCTTGCACTAGATGGAATAATATTTCTAACTGGTCGGAGTGCAGAGCACCACATTGGAGATTCCTATCACACCTCTTACCTCAGGACCCAGGGATCTTTTCAGAGGAAGGATTGGGAAGACTGTGAGAATCAGAGGTGGTGGATGATGATAACTGCTTTCACGATACGAGAAGACATGTGTACTTATGAATGCACAATGATTGTGATAGCATGCACAAGGTTCTGCAAGCTCCAGTCATCCAAAATCTCTTCATAGAGCGAGGAAAATCGGCATGTGATGACCACTGCTAGCTGTGGAGCAACTAGCATTTGGTAGTGCTTGGTTGGTGGTGGGGGAAAGAGTCAATTTTCTTTAATGATGTGATACCAGGTTGGCTGTTCACACATCAGTGCAAGCCCAACCCCAAAACTATCTGGGCAACACAAACTGGACACAATGGGGGAAAATAAGCCAGCTCAAAGTTAGGTGGAAAGGGTTGGGAAAGCTGAGAGAGAGTTATGAGAAGGAGTTGAGTAAAGTGAATAATTTCAAAATATATTGTATAACACTCTCAAAGAATCAATAAAAATATTTTTAAAGATGCATTTTCCTTTACCTTACAGAAGCTTTCCAATTTCATGAGGTCACATTTATCAATTTTTTATCTGAGAGTCTGAGCCATTGGAGTTCTGTTTAGAAAATTTCCCCTTGTGCCAATGAGTTCAAGGCTCTTTCCCACTTTCTTTTTCTTTTCTTTTCTTTTTTTTTTTTTTTTGGTTTTTTTGAAGACAGGGTTTCTCTGTGTAGCCCTGGCTGTCCTGGAACTCACTCTGTAGACCAGGCTGGCCTCGAACTCAGAAATCCGCCTGCCTCTGCCTCCCAAGTGCTGGGATTACAGGCGTGTGCCACCACCGCCTGGCCTCACTTTCTTTTCTATTAGATTTAGTGTACCTGGTTTTATGCTGAGGCCCTTGATCCACTTGGACTTCAGCTTTGTGCAAGGTGATAAATATGGATCTATTTTCATTTTTCTTACATTCAGATTGCTAGTTACACCAGCACCATTTATTGAAGATACCTTTTTTCCATTGTATATTTTTGGCTTCTTTGTCAAAGATCAAGTGTCCCTGAGTGTGTTTTATTTCTGAATCTTCAATTCTATTCCATTGATCAATGTGTCTGTCTCTGTACCAATATCACAAATCAGCAACCTGCAGATTGGGAAAAAGTCTTCACTAACACCACATCCAATAGAGGGCTAATATCCAAAATATGCAAAGAACCCAAGAAGCTAACCACCAAGAAATCAAACAACCCAATAAAAAGATGGGGTATAGAGCTAAACAGAATTCACAACAGAGGAATTTCAAATGGCTGAGAATCACTTAAAGAAATGTTCAAAGTTCTTAGTCAAGAGGGAAATGCAAATCAAAACGACCCTGAGATTCCATCTTACACCAATCAGAATGGCTAAAAACCTCAAGTGACAGCACATGCTGGCAAGGATGTAGAGAAAGAGGAATACTCATATATTGCTGGTGGGATTGCAAATTGGTAAAAACCACTTTGCAAATCAACCTGGAAGTTTCTCAGAAAATTTGAAATAGATCTACCTGAAGACCTAGCTATACTACTCTTGGGCATATACCCAAAAGATGCCCCCACCACACCACAGGGACATGTGTTCCACTATGTTCATAACAGCCTTATTTGTGATAGCCAGAAGCTGGAAACAACCCAGATGTCCCACAACAGAAAAATGGATACAGAAAATGTGGTTCATTTACACAATGGAATATTACTCAGCTATTAAGAACGGGGACACCTTGAGTTATGCAGGCAAATGGATGGAACTAGAAAATAATCATCCTGAGTGAGGTAACTCAGACCCAAAAGGATATGTATGGTATGTACTCACTAATAAGTAGATATTAGCCAAAAAAGTACAGAATTCCAAGGATACAATCCACAGAACTCAAGAAGGCTAACAAAGCAGACGGGCCCAAGTGAGAATGCCTCAATCCCACTTTGTATGGAGAAGAAAGCAATCACAGGAAGGGGAAGGATGGAGGAACCTGGGTGGGAAAGGGGACAGGGAAGGGAAGAGGGGAATATGATCAGGTATTGGGGGCAGGAATAGGACTGAAGCCTGTGGGCCAACAGAAAGAATATGAACAGGCAACCTTGGGAGGTAGGAGCTGGGGGGACCCTCTAGAATGTACCAGAGAGCTGGGGGGCTAGAGACTCTCAAGATTCAAAGGGAGGGACCTTAGATGAAATGCCCTACAGTGGGCGAAGGGGACTTGTAGAGTCCATCTCCAGTAGAAAGACAGGACATCATGTGGAGGGATGGGGTTACCATCCCACAGTCAAAATCTCTGACCCAGAATTGTTCCTGTCTGAAAGAACTGCAGGGACAAAAATGGAGAAGAGCCCAAGGAAAAGGAGGTCCAGCAACAGACCCAAATTGAGATCTAGCTCAGGAGAAGGTCCCAAGGCCTGACACTACTACTGTGCTATGGTGTGCCTACAAATAGGGACCTATCATGACTGTCCTCTGAAAGGCCCAACAAGCAGCTGAAAAAGTCAGGTGCAGATATTTTCACCTAACCAATGGACAGAAGCTAGTGACCCCTGTGGTCGAATTAGGTAAAGGTTAGAAGAAGCTAAGGACGAGGGCAACCCCATAGGAAGACCAGCAGTCTCAACTGGCCATTCAGGAACCCTGAGATCTCTCAGACACTGAGCCACCAACCAGGCAGCATACACCAGCTGATATGAGGCCCCCAACACATATACAGCAGAGGACTGCTGGGTCTGGACTCAGTCAGAGAAGATGCACCTAACCTTTGATAGACTTGGGGCCCCAAGGAGTGAGGGGGTCTGGTGGGGTTGTGGGGGGCATCCTCTTGGAGACAAGGGGGAGGAGGTGTGGGTCATGGAACAGCCTGATGGTGGACTGGGAGGTGGATAAAGTCTGGACTATAAAAAAAGATTAAGAAAGAAAGAAAGAAAGAAAGAAAGAAAGAAAGAAAGAAAGAAAG